>NC_089320.1:10298732-10411232 GCF_036669915.1 Pocillopora verrucosa | reverse complement strand
CCGGAAGGAAGAAACTAATCGATAATCCCAAGCATACATTTTAGAAGCCAAAACATGATAACTTGCCTGCAGATTATAACTAGCAAAGAGCACGATATTACGACGGAGTCAATGGATTCTGTTTCAGCGATACACTTTTGTTAAGTGTATGATTGAGTGTAACAAATACTATATCGATCAATGACAAAGCAAATTTAATTTTGTGAAAAAGGTAGAGAACAATTGACGAATTAGTTTACACTGACTTTGATTGATTTCTCCTCAATAGCACTCTTCAACGTCATCAGCATTTTATATATATATATATATATATGTAAACTGCTACTGAACAAGAAATCTTCAAAGCTAGTAGTCTTATTCAAGCCAAGATCCAGCTGGAGAAAAGATGATTTCAAGGTCGCATTTTATTCTTTATGCTGCCATACTTTTTGGACAGGTTACCTGTTTCCCATTTCCGCAACAAGGAGGTAATTTAGACTCATTAGCTTCCCTTCGCTCCAATGAAAATTTTAAACTGAATTTGTCCTTGAATTAACGGCAGTTAAAAATTTAGCTGAATTCGCCTGTGTCAATCATAAGCATATTGCAGTTACAAGAAATTCTTTATTCCGTTGCTCAGATGTTTTCACACTGGCACACACTCTGCAAGATCACAGACTTGACTTTATGAATGCTCAATTTCTAAATGCATGTGTAAAATTACAAACTCGACATTGAAGATGTCTAAATCTGTTAAGGAATTTTTCGAGACCTCTCACGAAGTTAAGTAGATATAAGAGTTTTAATTGGGCATATTCCAAAAGAAAAATGGTTTCTTGATTTATTCTTGAGACCGTAGGTTTTGACCAACACCGGAAGGTTACCTCAGTTTAAGAAAATTGCCGTAACTATTTAGCTGAAATAGATTTATGGCGAAGAAAGAAAGGTCCCATCAATTTGGCCAATTTATTTTTCTCTTCTATTTCTTCATTGGTGGTAAAAACACACAAATATTTCATATGGAAAAGAAAACGTAAAGGATAGATAATTTGATCATGATTTGGGAGTAAAGAGTACCTCGTTTTTACAATAATGTGCAACGCTGTCTGTTCAATTGCCTATAAGAATGTCTCGCCCTCAGCGAGTCGTTCTCTTTATGCGTGGTTTTCTTAAAAGAGAATTTACTTTGCAATATCTAATTAGGACTAGTCTCGAAATCTTCTTTTTTAAAACCTGACGCACATACACCTATTGTAATCGCGGTGGCCCTTGAACTTGAAGTCACTGAGGCATGTGATTACCTTTACTTTACAGTGTATAGCACTAGAAAACTTTGCAAACCAATTAAGGTCGCGTTTCAAGCTCGTTTCAGCATGACGAGATCGGAAGCATTTTCGGAAAAATTTAAAAACAATTTACAATGGAAAAACCTAAGATACGCAATAAAGTAATTTCAGATATTTATCTCGTGTCGCAATATTAGTCAAAAATTAAATCTTTGTTTTACCGATAGATAGAAGAATACAGGGATAAATTATGCAATTTTTAGAAGTTATCAAAGGAAAACTTATTGAACAATGCTTAGGTATTTTTACAACAACAATATCAAGAGCATCACAAGATGTAAATTGGCACATTTCAAGGGCGTGGAGGGACTTTAAAAAACTTTCTCCTCCCTTTAAGCATTGCCAAATCGAGCGCAATGGTCAGCGACAGCATTACCTCTAAGATCATTTTCACATGCTTGCGAAATGGATGAATACATTTATGTTGATTGTTTCCACGGGAACATGCTATTCAAAGGCAAATTCGAAAATTCGAAATTCACTATGAAGCTTCATTCGTTCAACTTCAATAAATAGTTCGTGCTGCTTAAATAGCATTATAGTTTTATCGACTTTGGAAAATTGCGTCCCATAGGTCGATAGAGCCGAGGAGTAAATTGCATTCTTATAGTCTATTAGTTGCTGGTTGGTGACCAGAGTTGCAAATTCGGGAATGTTCCATTCCTAGATTTTGTCAATAAGAACAATAATACTGATACAAATTCAATTACGCGTACTTTAATGTATGCTTATGAAAGCAACCTCAAATCATATGTGCCTATGCCGGTTATATGGTTGAACATAACCTATAAATCGCTTTTTTTCTGGCTTAGGTAAAGCGATTTTATCGGTGCCTTAATGTTACAGTAATGTGTGTATCTTTATCAATATAAATAGTTACACTCGCTACAACGGATTTACCAGAGGAGACAGAAGCACCAGGAGCGACTGAGGGGCCAGAGGAGACAGAAGCACCAGAAGTGACTGAGGGGCCAGAGGAGACCGAAGCACCAGGAGCGACTGAGGGGCCAGAGGAGACTGAAGCACCAGGAGTGACTGAGGGGCCAGAGGAGACGGAATCACCAGGGGCCACTGAGGGGCCAGAGGAGACTGAAGCACCGAAAGTGACTGAGGGGCCAGAGGAGACTGAAGCACCAGAACCAACAGAAGGACCAGAGGAGACAGAAGCACCAGGGGCGACTGAGGGGCCAGAGGAGACTGAAGCACCAGAAGTGACTGAGGGGCCAGAGGAGACCGAAGCACCAGGAGCGACTGAGGGGCCAGAGGAGACTGAAGCACCAGAACCAACAGAAGGACCAGAGGAGACAGAAGCACCAGGGGCGACTGAGGGGCCAGAGGAGACTGAAGCACCTGGAGCAACTGAAGGACCAGAGGAGACAGAGGCACCAGGAGCGACTGAGGGACCAGAGGAGACTGAAGCACCAGAACCAACAGAAGGACCAGAGGAGACAGAAGCACCAGGGGCGACTGAGGGGCCAGAGGAGACTGAAGCACCTGGAGCAACTGAAGGACCAGAGGAGACAGAGGCACCAGGAGCGACTGAGGGACCAGAGGAGACTGAAGCACCAGAACCAACAGAAGGACAAGAGGAGACAGAAGCACCTGAAGTGGAAGAGGGAGGGGAAGGTGAAGAAGAAGAAGAAGAAGAAGAAGAAGAAGAAGAAGAAGAAGAGGAAGAGGAGGAGGAGGAGGAGGAGGAAGAAGAAGAGGAGGAAGAAGAGGAAGAAGAGGAAGAAGAATAGGACGACGAAGTGGAGGATGACTAAGCCAGAGCTTCATGTGTTTGTTACGTGTTTTTCTTTCTTTTCGTTTCTAAACTCAGAAAATGAGTTCAGGTGCGACAGATATATGCATCCTTTTATCACACCAATGAAAGCTAGCTCCTTGCTGTCCATAGCTTTCTCTTAAAATTTATTACCATAATTTTTGTTCATCCAATCAAATATATGGTTTCCTGCGTTGATCAGCCCAAACACATTATCACAACCGGTTGTCAACAGTAGCCAGGAAATTGTACCAAATTTATCAAAAGACTTTGTAAACAAACCGCTACCATTTTTATTAACCATATATATTTTTAGACAACGGCAATAAACATTTTGGACGGTCAGTTTTCTAGAAATGGTAACTTAATCTCAAAGTTTTCTCCCCTAACCTAGAAATTGTAGTGGAATATTTAGTTGGTCAAGATGTTTGATTTGTATAAAAAATTTAAATTGAAAGTCCTACGTTATATGGCCTAATTGATCACGATGGGGCACTCGATTTTGAATATTTGCCGGACTTTTCGAATGTCGAATGACGTTTCTTGAATTGTGTTGGGTGCTTTCGTATGAGTTTTTGTAACTGTTTAGGTTTATTCGATTATTTTTTGGTAAGTGTTGTTTAGTTAGTAAGAATTGTGTTAAGTATCCTGGCAGAGTCTCGTCCTCTGATAGCCCAGTTATCCATCCAGCTATACCTAATTACCTCGATTAAAAAGTGTAACTTTTTTCATTAACAATATATATCATCTTACTAATTTAGATGTTGACCTCCATGTTCCCACTGACCAAAATCTCTCAGCGCAAGTCCAAAATAATATATGAATCACCATGGATTGAAATTCAAAGTGATACAGGGCACAATATCGTTTGTGGGGTTTTTTAAAGACTTCTAACTTCCTAAATTATATTAGCATGGTTGTTGAAATGATTCATTGTGAAAAAAAATATTATGTATTATTGGGAGATTTCAACTTTCTCAAGTTTGAATCAAATCCCAGTACAGAAAATTTCCTAAATACCTTAGGCACATTTTATTTTCAACCTCAAATTCTGCAGCCTACTAGAATAACAGATCCCTCAGCAACTCTTATTGACAATATTTTCTTTAATTCCCTTGAGCACTTTTCCATAAGTGGAAATTTATGTTATGATCTATCTGGCCATCTACCAAATTTTCTTATTATAGGTAGAATATCTTCTCTACCAGTGAAAACGAGATAATTAAAATTTTGATAAGCAAGCCCTGATTAATGACTTTCATTAAATAGACTTGGATGATTTTTTTGGAGATGGTTTGAACCAAGCAGTATGTTTGATAGTTTCTTCAATAAGATATCTGAGGTCATTGATATACCCATCAAGCATTAGAGAAAGGAATAGTCTATTTAAGAGATCTTAAAGACAAAATCTACCTAGAACCAAGCAAAGTTTAAAATTTACAAGAATAAACTGAATCATCTAATCAAATCAAGTAAGAGAAATTATTATAAAAATTTCTTTTCAATTCATGAAAATAATGGAAAATAAATCTTGCAAATAATTGAACAAATTGTTCACATTAACCTTCTGGTGAATCAATCGGTCAGCAATATAGTATTGGAAAACTGTGAAATAACTGATCCTAAATCAATAGCTGATGCATTCAATCATTTTACCAAGATAGGTATTAATCTTGCAAGCTCTATTCTCACTGCTACAAAAACTGCCAGTGAGTTTATGCCACTTTCTATATGTGATAGTTTCTTTTTGTCCCCAGTTACTGCAGATGGAATCCAATTAGAAATGGCCAAACTTCAAACTGGTAAGGCTGTGAGCCCTTCTAGCATTCCTATCTCGATTCTGAAGATTAGCAGGTCCCTATATGTTTAATACATCTTTCTTACTGGAATTATCCCACATAATTTCAAGTTGACTAAAGTAATACTGGCCTTTAAGAAAGGCCCTCAGACAAACTTAAGTAATTATAGGCCTATTTCTCTTTACCTATGTTTAATGAGTTGCTAGAAAACTCACGTTCAGTCGGTTAGTTGACTTCTTAGACCAACGGCACCAAATTTACAACAAGCAGCTTGGATTTCGCTCACATCATTCAACTGATCATGCAGCGCTAAGTATTATTGACCAGTTTGCCCATATCTGAGCAACAGAACACTGGGTTCTGTTATTTCTGATTTGCAAACAGTGTGGGTTGCCTCAAGGATCAGTACTAGGGCCACTCCTTTTCCACATTTATGTAAACGACTTTCACAATTGCTCAAAACTATTGGATTTCATGACACCTTTTTGCTGATGATGCAAATTTGTTTTTTAAGAATAAGGACATTAACATACTTGAAATAAAAATTAATGGGGAACTTGGAAAAGTACACATTTGGCTATCTACAAATAAGCTTTCTTTAAAGATTGAGAAGTGAAATTTTGTTATTTTTCATCCAGTTCAAAAACAAAAACCCTTTAATATGTAAGGCTGTCCTATCTTTTTAGCCCTAAATGGTTAATTATGGGCAGTCTAAACTCTCCTCATTTTTCATGTAATATTAATGTAGGGTACAAATAAAGTTGTTTTTGTCGTTGTTGTTGTTGTTGCTCGTCCGGTCTTGGTTTACTGGGCCGTATGTGGACACGAAAACGAGATATCTAAGTAGTTGAAATACGAAATCGAGAAAAGCCGAAAGAATCGGCCTGCAGACATTGAAAGCTAAAGTAAAAACACAATACATTGGAGTTCAAACCAAAGTTTAGAACAAACGCCGAGCAAAACGGTTAAGATGAATGAGATAATACATAAGAATATTTCAAGTGAAATAAAAAAATATAACAAAGCAATAGGGGCTCTAAACAAAACAAAATGACCAGTTGATGAAAATTACTAGACGACCAGAATAAGAAAAGAATTGCAAGAATCCGTGCGTCAATCAAATAGAAAATAGAAAAAGCGCGGCTCAAGAATCAAAACACCAATAATGATCAGGTGCAGTACTAGCTCCGTGCTCGAACAAGGAAAGTAATTGAACGCAAGGGTTTCTACCAATAGAAGCTTACAAAATCAAATCAAATCACATAACTCAACTGAACGCTTTCCAAATTGCCTCGAACAAATTCAAGGT
This sequence comes from Pocillopora verrucosa, assembly GCF_036669915.1. Taxonomy (NCBI): domain Eukaryota; kingdom Metazoa; phylum Cnidaria; class Anthozoa; order Scleractinia; family Pocilloporidae; genus Pocillopora; species Pocillopora verrucosa. The sequence goes on along the minus strand of NC_089320.1, from coordinate 10,405,034 downwards.
AACTCGGCGTCAATAAAGAGTATTGTTGAAATCTGACGCTCTCGTATAATAACTAGCACTAAGTATTTCTTCCATGATTCCTTATGAGAAAGAAGTAGAAAAGCGTTGGTCGAGCATGAATTTTAAATTCTATTTTTACCGAAAAAACTAAGGCTTTCAGTTTTCATAAACTTTAAATGAAGGATGTTAGGTAAAAAAGGTCCCAGTAGTTTCGTGCCCACGGACGTTCCGTCCCCAATTGCAAGTTTAGGCGATTCGTACCCAGGTTGGGTTTGGCCCGTAACTGTTAACTGACGAAACTGTATGTAGGATAGATTAAATTAAAGAGAAATGCTCAATTGTTGGAAAAAAGGAATGATTCATCTTTTGTAATGAAACTTTCTCGACATTTTTCAAAATGTTTGGCTGCGACGTCACCACAACTGACATTTGTCTCATTCACCTATTTAAGGTTAATGAAAAGACGATCAAACCAGAAAAAAATGAATTGAGTTTCTTATGCGATGTCTTAGGCAAAAATGCAAGCTTTCCCTTCATGTAATATGGTTGTGTCTACTACATGGTGCAAAAATTTTGAACTCATTTTAAAACTAGTGACAAACTCATTATAATTCGTTTCAAGGCTTTGTTTTGCTTTGTTTTGGAGCTAATTTTGTGAACTATGTTTCCGAAAAAAGTATAATAGAGGTCCCGTGAGTCTTGACTATCGCAAAATGAAAAAAAAAGTTTCTTAAAAAAAAAAAAACAACAACACAACTGTTAAACGACAAAAACAGCAACGATGTGTTTTACCCGGCAATTACTTCAAGCAAGGGATCAAGAGTATAAATATTGTAAGTAGTCACGGAAACCAGGTTATTTAAAAACCCAAATCACCATTTATTCATTTAAAGTCATGAATCGCTTAGTTTTACGGATGAAAGACTTTTTCTGCGAGACGGCGAACTAAGGCGGGAAAATCCATGCAATTATTTGGACATGAATTCATTGGGCGTGTGACGACACACACTTGAAATAGCCTCATAAGTGATTAATAAATTTTATAGCCATTGATCTCACCTAGCATTTTTTCCATAAATCGCACCCTTATTTCTAGAAGTAACTTCGATATTAAAGAAACAACGCAACGCATATTTGATAAGTGATCCAGTCAGCTACTTTACTTTACTTTACTTTGAAAACGTCTTTAAACAAAATTCGTCGTTTTGCAATCCATAGCAGTCTGTGTCCATTACATTGAAAGGAAACTGCGCGCACGATGAATTATCAATGCCACAGAAAATAAGATGAGGTTGGAAGTAGACAGGGACATGCCTCCAGAGCGAAGCTGACTTCCTCTCATTGCGTCACTTCTACTCTCGCCCTCATCTTCTTCGCTTTTACCCCTTTTTCCTTTCTTTCCTCCTATTCTCCTGTTCCAGTGGCCTTCATCCTCTCGGTCAGAGAAGTCTCCCTCATCGTTTCTCCTGCTGCTGTCGTCTTGTTCATCATTTCGCCTTCTTAAATCATTATTGTCGTCACCGTTTCTATCATCTCTTCCTCTTTCGTAATCATCTTTATCATTTCTGCGATGGTCACTGTAGTCATCATTCCTTTCATTATCGTATTCGTTTCGGTCATCGTTCCGTTTGTCAAAGCCATGCTCACGATTGCCTCCTTTCCTTTCATAGTCGTCTCCTTCGTCATCATCCTCTTTGCCATTGTTTCTATCCAAGTCTTCATCATTAGACTTATCATCCCTCAAACCTTGGTCACGGTCATCTTTTTCTCTTTCATCATCATCTCTTTCATCATCATGATCTCTGCTGTCATCTGTGATGAAAAGACATAAAATGCTTTAAAGTCAGTAAATGAATAAAACTTAGTAAAAGTGTGTTACTTCTTCATTTCCAAATTTTGCTTTTGGAAAAGGTAAATGTAAGTTTGTTTATGGAAGCCACAAATTGCAAAAAAAAATTCCTTCGGCTCAAGGCTCCTTCAAAATACCCTCAGTTCTCAGTACAAAGCAACTATGTTAATTTGGTTGGTGGTTGTTAGATAAATCACTTGTCACTGATGAACTACAAAGTGTTCTTTTAGTCGATAAAACGTGTACAACGGCAAGTAGGCTGAAAATTTAAAAACATTTTTCTGAAAAGCGATGGTTGATCTATATGAGGCGAGGGGAAGCTGCAAAGATCGAACCTTGTATACTACAAAATACTAAATGAAGTAAGACAGGACAAGAAGCTTGCAAGTTTAAAGAAAAAACCCTCTACATCAACAAAATGAGAAAGGAGTCGGGAAAGGAATATACAGCAACCAGTGTCTCGCGTGGTGGGGACAGAGAAGCAGTTTAAAATGAAAAGGAAACAGGTTAAACCAAAATGTTCCTTACCTTCTGGCATCGGAAAAGAACTTCCCCAACGGGGTGCCAGTAGAGTTAGAAAACAAAGAAGAACCAAACTTGAAGGTGCCATTCTGGTTATTCAAACTTCCAAGGTGTAGCTTAGGTGCGTTCTTTCCCACTCTTTGCTTCATGATTTATAGCTTTTACTGACGTAAGTTGGATTTAAAGTTAATTACGACTGTTTTGCAGTTTCCAGGAAAATATTTTGTCTCGAAGCAAAAGATTTGATATTAACTGTGTTAAGCTGTGTAAAAATTAACGACAGCGTTTTCGAAAAAGAAAGCGACCATGATCTAACAGAGGAAAAATTTTAATATATGTCAATATGGGCCTCCTTCTTTTCTGAAGATGGCAATATAACTCATAGGATTAGAGTTTTTTGGCTTACGAAACTTGCTCGTCATGTTTAACTCAGTGAAACGATTAATATTATCAGTTTCCTCAGAAACAAATCCCAAAAAGTGCAACCAACTGCCTTCCATAAGACAACGGAGGTGAAAGATACAACATTAATAACTGGAGTTTTAGTCAATCGCGTAATCAATAGCATTGAAAATTAAAGTTTGTATTTGACTGAAATTTTCTAAGGTCAGGTTTTTTAGTGACTTCCACCTTCAATTAGAGTGAAGTATTTAGTTTTGATAAGTGGTTATATTCGCCTGACCTTGATGAGGATTTAAGTGATTACCATTGCGTTGGTCTCGTATCACTTGTTTTGCTGCCTCTTAACAGATCAAATTAATGCTCTCGATGTCCATTTGGTGTTAGTTTTAATTAAAGAGGGTACTTCGTTAAACTCAAAGCGATGCGTCACCCTCAGTTTCTAGAAAGTCCCAGTAAACGTGACCGCCCCAAAGCCATGTGTTAAAGGTTTTAATCCAATAGCACTGAGTGCCTTGACTCAAGAAAAAGGCAAATCTAAATTAGTTTCATGGTATTCTAGTTCATTGAATTTCAAAGCTGATAACATCCTAGTATTAAATGTAAATTGGTTAAACGAAAAACAACTATTCTGGACATGGACAGGTAACTACCGGTATACTTGAGAATAGGCCTTAGATCTCTGTATCGATATATTTTCTCGTTTGAGATTATACGTGCGAAGAGCCATTCGGAATGTTACATCACTGGGAAAATTTAAAAACAGAAAACATGCATGTCATCTAGTAAGTATCAAACGAGCAGAAAAAAAAATCATCATAATTCGCTTATTAGAAGACACTTAACTGCCCGTGTTACACATGTAAAGATTTGAACATTATGAACAGTGCAACAATTGTAAGACAACGAGGTGTTGATTACTCGTAGTGTACATCTAACAAATTCGTTATGTGGGGTTGATTTTCATGTATACCATCTATGAATTTCTTTTATAATCTGTAAAGAATGATTTTACCATCACTTTTCCTCGGTGGAATTTTGAGTAAAAGATGTGGTATGTTATCATCATAGCATTTTTGGAGTTAAAAGGATTTCTTCTAGCTTTCTGTATTCCTTTGCTGAAACCATGAAAGAGATTTAGCCAGAACTATTTTCATCACTTAATATTAACGAGATTCTTCTTTTTCAACAACATCATTCTGATGTTGGATAGGGTAGAGGGTCTCGACCCTCACCTACGAATGTCAATATCGGACTGTCGGACAGTCGTTTCCAGTCGTATTTATTAGCTCCAGAGCATTCTCTAAAAAATATAGATATATTTGCTTCCCATTGCTTAAGACTGAAGTTCCTTAAATTTCATAAAAGGAAAAAATGTTCTAAGAACATGAAATTAATTAAAACGCACTCCGTTGATAGAAAAAAAGGGAAAGGAGAAGGAAAACCTTAAAGATGACACTTCCAACCTTATTTGAAAGATGACAAACAAACTTCCCTAAAAAATTCTTTAACGAATTTATTAATTTGTGTTTTGTTGACAGGTCATAAGTACTTTAAAGTACATTTTACGGTTAGCTGCTCGTGAGAATCATTGGGGTTGATGAAATGCCATTTTCTGAACAGGAATACATACGCTAAGAAGCTACCAAGCTAAGTGTCAAATAAAAATGTACTCATCTTTCAGGTTTTTGTAAAATCATTTCTAGGTCCACTTTTTAGCTCTATTCATGTGAAATTAAAAAAATAAAGGTTTGTACGAAATGGTGCTCATAAAAAACCATGAAATAATGCCTATCAGAACTTGAGCATTTCCTTCCCTAGCTGAAAGCGCACTCGATGATAACGAGTCTAAGTTCATAGCAGATGGATCCCGATTGATGTCACCATCATCGCTGAAATTGGCACTACCATCGCCACTGTCAACGCCACTGTCTTCCCCATCATCGTCATCATCATCATCGTCGTCGTCTTCGTCACCATCATCGTCATCGTCGTCATCGTCGTCATCGTCGTCATCGTCGTCATCGTCGTCATCGTCGTCATCGTCGTCATCGTCGTCATCGTCGTCATCGTCGTCATCGTCGTCATCGTCGTCATCGTCGTCATCGTCGTCATCGTCGTCATCGTCGTCATCGTCGTCATCGTCATCATCGTCGTTATCGTCTTCATCATCATCATCGTCGTCATCGTTGTCATCTTCGTCGTCGTCATCTTCGTCGTCGTCATCTTCGTCGCCGTCATCGTCATCGTCGTCGTCGTCATCACCATCATCATCGTCTACGGAGGTTGTTATACAACAACATTAGCATTTAAAAATACTAATTCAGAACCTTAAATTTCTCCAGTAATACTTAAGCATTTCATTGATAGTTTGAAAAGAAATATTGGGTATAACTACTGGTTATATTAAATGATTATAAATAATAGGAATACATGAAACAACTTTCCACACAACCTTAGAAGTAAGTAGATAAATGCAATTCAGAGAAATTTAGAATTCACATGCGATTGCACCAATAAGTAACTAGAAAATGTGCTTGTTGTAACTTCGTATAAAACAGTCTATCCATTAATAAGTGTCAACTTTTTCATCCAGAGTTCAAGGAGTGGGCTCATAATAACTTTAACTTGATTAGTTTGATCATCGAGCTGTATTTGCGAAATTTCAACCTAAATTGTCTCAAAAGACCGTTTTCCAGCGTGTATTAGTTATTTTTAAATTTCACCCCTCTATACCAGACCTAAAACAGACATTGTAAGTTTATAACGATTTCCAAATCAGTAACGATATTTTTTTGTTCATCTTCATTCCAGAAGGAGCCACTTGGTCACAAAAATAACTCAGCCGTCTCTTGGAATATCAATAATCTATGAGGCAAGCAAACGCCAGTCTTTAATCTAATTGGCATTTAACATCACACTTTGTTTCCAACAAGTTAAGGAGAAATTTTTGGGCTTCATCTCGAAGATCTTCAAACTGCAGATGTCATTTCTTTTGAATTTACAACAACGGCCAATATTCGATATCTCTTTTAAAAATTTATTAAAAGAAAAATAAGATGAAACAAAATAAAATAAATTAAGCAGAACGCAATAAGCTAAGGAAGCCAAGAAAAATTCAAGTCGGATTAAGGGAGATACTATTTGAAGTGAACTTTATGCTTAGACTCTTTGAGGTCACTCCACTGATCGTCGCATCAGTTAAAAACCTAATTGACGAAAGCCAAACATGATGCCCTCAACACTGAATAACCTGTGTTCCTTACCAGGCCGAGGGAAACCCCACAAAGGCTGTAATAGCACTAAAAGACCAAGTAAAAGCAATATTCTCGGGGCCATTTATCCAACACTTCGGCCCTATCTCCTCCTATCCACTAAGCTTTCGGTCCGAACAGATATCAAATCCACTTGGAAAATGCACGTCGTGTAGATATAAACTTCTTTCTCATATCTATTTCATGACGTTACTAATATGATTTAATCATCATTCCAACTTAAGACACACCTAGAGTGGCGGGATTTACATAAAAACAGTATAACCGGATGTTATATTACTATTAGTTTATCACGTAAATACCTGCACGCATCTAAGTCTAAAAAACATAAAAACAACAATCTTAAAATATGGTCCTTTTTATTATTTTACACAATTCTTACATTATGATGAGAAAAGTACTACCGTCTTTTGTTTTTGGATTTTGTCCTTCTCTGTGTAAAAAGTAACGATAAATTATGATGGCATTATCGAAAAAATTCGTGGTTAAGTTATTGATAGAATTCAGATATTGCAAATTATTCTCGTTTATTAACATGTTTGTTCTGCTTTACATTTCATGCCTTTGACTGAAACTACCCATTATAATTTCTGTTAATCTCTCTCAGTTTTCTCATCATAACTTAAACCCGAAAGAAATATTTTCAGCCGCTTTTTACAATCATCGTGACGTATGCTTAATCAATTTATGTTGAATAGGGGTATCGACTTTGGATGTTTGTGAGCCACAATCACTCCAAGCTCAAGGCGAAGAGCAGTGGGAACTACTGACAAAGATGATGAAATTTTTAACTGTTGTTTTCCAAGATCTTTCAACTTGAATTGTGCCATGATTTAGCTGTGATGGAGGTTCTACAGCTTTTTGTATCGGCCTGTTAATCTTTGAGAAAAAGTACCAGTAGTTATTCACCGAAATCATTGAACAAGCTAAAATTCAGCGTACACTTATATGGGCCTCTGCACGATCCCGTTCAAAAGTGAACGGAAATGATGCGCCTAAGAAAATCAGGAATGGCATGGATAATGGGGTGGATCGGTGAATATGTGATTCCGTGCAGCATCAAGCATGAAGCATGGTCTTTTTGTTAACATAAGCATCATAAAAAGACAAGCGATGATATTGTGGTGGACACCGCGCAAGTATCAAACTGCTGAAAGCTTTGAAAGAGAAATGATGTTAGAAACAACCTCTTTCTTGTATTTTAGTCATAGCATCTACACTTGTTTCTCTCCTGTCTCTTTTCGCTCTTCTGCTATACGCAACTTCCAACGGATCTCTGTCACACTAACACAATGCGATGGATTTTAATCTTATCATGTCTAATAGTTGTTTGAACCTTAAGAAAACAAGTCCTTATGGTTGGAGTAATTTGATACAACCTCTGCCAATTTAGAGCAGTTAATCAATCAATAACTGTGTCACGCAACTATTCCAAAAAATAAAAGATTAGGTTTTTTTAATTGCAAATATCCCCAAGGGGCAACATTGTATGTCGACAAAAATACCACCACAGAAAAGACCTATCTTAACACTACGTTGGTGGGCGAAAAAATTTGGCCTTTGTAAAAAAGATTCCTGATCACGTCCCTCTGAGATACGTGACCTCTGACGTTAGTTTGCAATTTTCGGTCATAAACTGATGTTTACTCACTCAATTTCAATCTGAAATTGGATTGCCGACGCTAGTTTTTGCGATGCTAATGTCAAAAAACAACAGATGTATAGCTTCCAAGCTAAGGATTCACTTATCATAGAAATTCTGTGACGCTGACACAATCTATTGGAAAAAATGATTCATAAATGTATATTCATAACATACATTAAACATTACCAAATTGGGTAATGGAAGTCGGCAGTTGACAGCGACGTCTGCCAAATGTAATTTACACAAATGAAACACTTTATATACGCATTATAATTTTACTCAATGCGCCATAATTGTTTTTTCTGTGGGAATAAGACTCCATCTAATTTCAGGTGTCATTAAAGGAGTAATGTACCTAAAGTGAGAATAAGAAGATTATCTGACAATCACATTTACAATTCTTTTTGTACCGGTAACAAGTTTCTAGTTCTCTTCCTTACCTGAAATCTCGTCCTCGTCGCTTCTGTATTGTTGACGCATTAATCGTACATTCATTCTCAAGGAGGCACTTACAATTCCACTCAGGAGATGGGCCTTAAGTCATTCCTCGTTGATGAACAATTTGTCTCCATTTGCCTATCTTAAAGACGCTTCATTTTAAGAACAACATCAGAAGGATTTGCCTTGTTGCCAGTTTCTTCTCCTTGAAAGAAATCCTCATGTAAAAGTGACCGCACTCGTTGAATGTCAGCCATGCTGGGCTTCTTCTTATATCGGAAAAAGTCTTGAATTTCTGCGTCGGTGGCGTAGCACCCTTTCATCCCTCGCCCCTCCCCATATTATTCAATCTCAGCCTTCGTGTTACCGACGTTGTTTAGTCGTTTCCTTCTTTTATGAATCGCCTCATGTGACTTTAAAGTGTGGCTTGACGGCGATCGCAAACATCTTTGGGGATCGCTGAAGTCGTACTGTAAGATCTGATTCGAGTAAGCTTATGAAGGCTTGGCATTGTCAAAAGGACGCAAAACGATATAAGATATGGATTTTTCATCTAATGGTAAGCAGAATTTTTTTGGATAGGCGGAGTTCCTTTAATTGATGGTTAAAGTAAATACCAGCTGGAAGACCTACAGCATGACGTATATAACGTAATCCCTGATATTAACGAGTGGATAACGCACATCCCTGTCCTTTAAGACGCTGCAATGTTATTGAGGACCTGGTCAACAACCAAGTGCTCATAATTGTGAACTGGGCCATGAAATTCCCTCTAGTTGTTCACTGAGAAACAGAGAAAATGGTTTGGCATAAAGGGCAAGTCATGGCACTTTTCTGTCGCGGTCAAAAAGCACGCGAATGGTGAAGTTGAGGTAGAGTTCTATGTCCGAGATGGTAATTCTAAAAACGCTACAGAGAAAAGTTTGAAATACGTCGATAGATTCAGGATGATCAGTGTACATAACACAGGGTTAAAAGGACATGTAATGAAATAAACCAATGGTCATTATCTGGTGACACCATACATTGAACGAAAGGGGTTAGCTAGAAAACGTCGACAAGTAGTCTTCACTTTTCTAGGCTATTTGAGTGGTCAAATTCTACAGGACTTTAAAAGTGAAAATATTTCAGAAATGTACACAATAAAACGAAAAAATCATTCAATTTAGTTTCAAAGGATTTGAATAAGTAGTCGTTTAGGTTGTCGATGATTTGGAGCTCTACCTCTACAGTGGCAATAAGCTTAGAGGGGGTGTTGCCCATGTCTTTCTTTTCCGAGACAAGACGATACATCCAAGTTTTTTCAGCAAAGCTGTGTAGGTGTAGGGCTGGGACGGCTTTTTCCGGACCTGTTCACGTCACAGCTTTTACTATGGGATTAAGATTTTCTATGGGATTGCGCGTACGGTCATATAATAAGAGTACTCCAGCCACTAAGCCAGCCATCTAAGGGTGTTTGAAGGTTTCATGTGGCAGCATCTCAGGCCCATGTTGTCATAACTGGTCAGCAAGGGACGTTAAACATTCCACGCCCTTTTTTAAAGAGAAGGGAACGTAGCTCACGCTGTTGTGGTCTGACCTTAATTCCCAAATAGGGGACAATTGCAACATTTTGCTCCAAAAATCGCAAACTCCTCAGCGCAGTCCAGCCCAAGTCCCCGCAAAGTGTTGTAATTAACTAAGAATAGCCTCCTAAGAGGAAAGTTAATATAGACTACTCGACTCTACTCTACACTGTTAAATGTAACAGGAACAACTTTATTGTAATGCATCTAACATTCGATTTAGTCCTCTCCAAAGCTTCCCACAAATTGAGTAAAATTATTATAGGTATGTATTGTGTTGCATTTGCGTAAATTACATTTGGCAAACGTCCCTGTCAACTGCCGACGTCCATTACCCAACTCGGTAATGTTTAATGTGTGATATGTACATGCATTCATGAATAATTTTTTTCCAATAGATTGTGTCAGAGTCACAGAATTTCTATGATTAGTCAATCCCTAGCTCGGCAGCTAATATCTGTTGGTCTTTGATATTAGAACCACAAAAGCTAGCGTCAGCGATCCCACTCCAATTTCAAATTGAAATTGAGTGAGTAAACATCAGTTTATGACCAAAAATTGCCTAAACTAACGTCAGAGGGACGTGATCAGGAATCTTTTGCAGATGCCAAAAATTTTTTTTTGCCCACCAACGTAGCGTTAAAATAGTTATTTTCTGTGATGGTATCTTTGTCGACATACAATGTTGCCCATTGGAGATATTTGCATCAAAAAAACCCTAATTTTTTTTATTTTTTGGAATAGTTGCGTGACACAGTTAATGATTAACTGCTCTAAATTGGCAGAAGTTATATCAAATTACTCCAACCTTAAAGAATTGTTTCCTTTAAGGTTCAAACAACCATTTGACATGATAAGATTAAAATCCATCGCAATCTGTTAGTGTGGGAGAGATCCGTTGGAAATGCATGTTTCGAGCTTATTTAAGCATTTTACCCCAGGGATTTGGTGTGGAAGCTTTAATACCCCAGGGATAAGCTGGGAGCCCGAATTACTTTGGATTCTTGAATAACTTATCGATCCTCATAAACTGTGAAAGTTTGAAAGAAATCGGTGTGATAGCATGTGTCACGCCTGCCCGGTCCTGTCGTGGACAGGCTCTTAATACAAATTGACTAGAATGATTTGAAAATTGTTTTGTAGATTTCTGTTTGTAAAACCTTGAGATCATTGCAAGTTTTTTAATGGGATAATTTCAGGTCTTCTACCATGATGATTTGCGGACCAAGATCAAGTGGGATCAGAGATTACTTGTTGTCTTGGAATCATGAAGAGCTTTGTATTACCCCTCTTGAATTCGAAGTCTGTAAAGACTTTCTCTTACTTTATATCGCCTATTTTCTGAAATACAGGGAGTTCCACTCAACACGAAAAAGGAAATATAGAAGCGTAAAGCATAAGCTTATTTCTTTGCATATGTTGTCCTTGGCTACTGCTATATAACTTGGCAGAAAATATGAAATTTAAAAGCTTGCGCAACATAGCTTTGTTCATTTTCGTATCCTTGACTGTCTGTTTTGCTTTTAATTAAATTGTCTTATTTTGTCTGCTATTTTCCTTTCCTCCTTCTTCGACCTTACTTTTTTATTTAATATGCATTTTCAATTCGTTTTTAAACGACGAATCTTTACGAAAGCTAATACAAACCTCTGAGGAACCATGCGTACTTGAAAGCATGATCTCAAACGATTGCCATAACCAGGACTTTCATCTCAATTTCTTTCGTTTTGTTTATTTTTCACTTGTTAGCTTTTAATCCTGACTGTGCTTGAAGCGGGTGACTGTATGTACAACGCTGCACCTAAACATTAATTATTCTCGGGGAAAGAAAGTTCGGTGGCGGCAAAAGGATTTAAGGTTTCTGTAGAAATTGACAGAATGTTTGATGGGGGGGGGGGGGGGAAGGGGAAGGAAGCTTCTTTTTTTAGCCATATATCTCCGCGCAGGGATAATGCTCTAAAACCATCATCCGAATAACTGGACTTGGACTTGTTTTATTTTCTATAAAGATGTATACCTTTCCCATGGATAGTGTTTCCTGAAATTAAGCGAGAACACTAGTCAAAGATTGCACATTTATATTTATTTATTTTCTTTGGAATTATTTACTGATGCTGTTTCTCTTTTTCATTTTTAAATTTTTTTTTGTTGCTATTATTTGTTTTCATCACATGTCGGCTGAGTTCATTAACATTAAGATGACTGTTCAAGGCAGAGGAGCCATGCCATAACAGTGTAAATAGGTAAGTGTTCTCTTGTCTTGCGCTTTGTTCCAAAGTTCTTACTGTTCAATAAATAAAATAATGGCCTTTCAATCATATTATAGAAAAGTTCATATTCCATAAAAAGGAATATGCCGTCAAACTATGTGGCCAGAATTTGCCTTTATTTGTAATCTTGAACCGAGGCAGTTCCTTGAGATATTTACAAGCCGACAAAATTGAAGGAACTTTGTCAATTGTCACTTACTCTTAAATATGAACACAAAACATTCGCACCGCGAACGATATCTTCAATATGAAGCATTTATTGAAAAATTAGTAAGGGAAGTTGAAAAGCAAACATGTCAATGCAATGAGAATATGAGCAAGGCCTCCGTTGATAGCAAATCCGTTTGAAGTAACCAACTGGTCTAGACCATTACTCTCTTTGCCGTAAGTGCTATTGCCCTTTCCAATCTCTTCGACCACATGTTGCAAGCCATTATCATTGAAGCTTTGTACATTATTATCATCATCGTCGTCATCGTCATCGTCATCGTCATCCTCATCGTCATCATCATCGTCATCCTCATCATCATCATCGTCATCGCCGTCATCTCCACCATCCTCACCACTTTCATCGCCATCTTCATCACCACTTTCTTCACCACTGTCATCTCCAGACTCCTCGCCATCGTCATCCTCAACTTCTTCACCGCTGTCCTCTCCAGACTCCTCGCCATCGTCATCCTCAACTTCTTCACCGCTGTCCTCTCCAGACTCCTCACCACTATCATCTCCAGACTCACTCTCGTCGTCAATTTCTTCGCCGCTGTCAACTCCAGACTCTTCGCCTGAATATTTAGAAAAATAGCACGTGGTCAATTCCTTGAAAACGCCAAGTAGAAGGAGTATTGAAACAACTCATTTTATTGGTTCAAGCCTGATGGTGTAATCATCTATATTGAGTATGTGCTGTATGTATTGGGTCCAACAAAGAAAGAGGGGAGAAAAAAAATGAAAGAGAACGAAGACTATCAGTCGAGATATTAGCGTAATACTAATCTAAGAGTTTGTTCAGTGAAATATCAAATTTAAAAAAAACTACTCCGATGAAGTAGGGCACATATTTTGAAATCTTACCGCTTTCGTCATCTCCACTTTCTCCAGAAGCGCTTCCATCATCTGGAAAGTAGGGATTTGCTATGGTTAATAACTAAGAACGTAAAACGTATTTACGTTACAAAGCAATCAAAGTTTAAACTTTTCACGAAGTATCCAATAGAGAGAAGCAACCCTATGTGAAACCACAAAAAAGGGGATATTGCTTTAGATCAGAAATCTGACAAAACAAACTAAAGATGAATTAACCGCTCTAATTCAGCACGCGATCATTTTAACTATCACGCGGTACGTTTAGCCGGACGGGGGCTGAGTAGTTGAATGATTCTCTACACAATGAGTTAGGATTCTTCCTTACTGAACTAGAATAAAATAATGTTTCAGTTATAAAGGAAACAACTGAAGTTATCAACTGTAAATAATGGTTTCTAACTGAAAGGATAGAAACCATTTCATTAAACAGATAAATTGTCTCATCTTACCAGCAGTCACTGATAAAGGAAAACCCCCAAGCGGTCTCAAGAGAGCCACAAGACAAAGAAGATACAACAGTTTGGAGTTCATTTTTCTTCTGCAGTTCAAGTCTCTGCGTCGTTTTTGTCTCAACTCTCCCGTCGTCTTGTCGATTATGGTTTCGTCGCTACTCTGTTTTAGTATTTATAGGGTTCTCGAGAGAATGTGAAATATACATGCACACGTATCGTTTTGACACTCAAGATATTGTTATGTTTATCAAGGTGTCGAGGCAATGTCATGGAAAATTTCTAAAACCATTCAACAAGTGTCGATATTGTTTAAGGAAGCCTTCCTTTTTTCGTAAAAACACTTAGGCTCTTATTGGCAGGAAGAGTATCACGTAGGTTGGAAATTTCGTATTGAAAATTACGCCTAACCGATAGTTGTGATCGGAAATTTGAGAAAGTTAAATAATTCTTTTAATACCCCCATTAAGTATCTGCTTTGTTGACCTTTTTATGCCACTGAAACTCACGGAATAAGTAACCATAGAAACAAGTGTTTACAGACTACAATATAAAGCCAATAGTTCTGAAATAGCCATTTTGGTGGCGTTGCTTATGTTACTTAACTCAGTCTGATCTTATCTCTTCCGCTAAATTGGTCCTTATGTAAATGCTCTTAAAATTCCACTTATGCCGCGCGATGCATTTTAGCATCTTGGTAGTTGTACTTAATTCCGTCCTTATGAAAGTAAAACAAAAAGAGAGGAAAAATAAACAACTGAAAAAAAAAATCAGGTTAATGCGGGAGCCTGTAATTACTCTTACGAAACTCGAGCCGTAGATCATTTTCCGACAAAGGAGATTCGATTCCTCATGGGAACTCAGAATGTTTTCTTTGTCCCACGCTCGTGACAAGACGAAAAACATCTTTCTCTAAAATAAAACCTTTTCGACGTCATGTTTGTCATGCAGGCTACTCTTCATTCGTCACCAAAAAAATAAAATAAAATAAAAAAAATAAAAGAATGGTACTTAAGATATTAGCTAAGTAGGACGGAAAGGTGTGCTCATTGTCACCGGCATCTCTGGATTGCCGGTAATCTGGTGTATGGTAAAAGCAACGAGCATGCGCCATGTTGATGTTTTCGGCTCTATGTATCCAGGGCAAGAAAACATGAAATAAATAAAACAAAACTGAAGTAGTTTAAGTTTAGAATTTATGCCTAAAATAAAATTACTTTATGATATATGAGATGAGTTTGTGTCAAGCTGTTTGCAAGGCCTGCATAAATAATATCAATCTCTGTTTTCGGGAAATAAAATCAAAAGGAACATTCCATGCGAGCACCGAAAGAGAAACGTCTGCGAATTAAATATGGTAATTTACGTCGAACGATAAAAAAAACTTCGTTAAGGCCCAGCAGTTGAGAGGTTGACCGTGGCTTTCATGCAAACGGTTAAGGTAAATTTTAAAATTCTTGCTGTCTGCTTTCCACCATTGTGCACTTTGCGTTAGACGTGGAAGAGAGTTTTTGTTTTTCCACGAGGCTAATTAGTTAATTGTAGGAAATAATAGCAATCATTTTTTGCGGTTGTCATTGCCGTAAACGTCATACATAAGTTCATTATGAGAGATAGGAACCTCAACAACCGCACCCAAATCATGTTAATCATTTCTTACCCGCGAAACGGATTCATGGAGCCTTCCCTTATTTTTTAGGTTGGTTTCATAGTTGTCATAATTAAGTAAAACCCGGGTAGGGGTATATTGTTTAAACGTCTGCTTTAGAACGCAGCAGATATATTTATGTTCTCGAGTCGAGTCATGAGAATGTTGAAAACGAGTGTGAGTAATTTAAATAACAGATCGAACTGCCTGAAAAATCGCGTCAACTAACACGTACAAAAACCAACGACCTTGGAACAAGTTTGGCATTAAGACGCCGCAGACCGCAAATCGATATTAGAGATCGTTTTATTGGAGTTTTTTCTATGGGATATCGTGATGAATTTGAAGTGTATCACGGATTTTAGACATCATTTGAATATTGCAGGAAAGGTGTTCTCGTTACAATCCAATCCAAATTTCCGATAAATTAAGAGACGCCGGATTATCAAGGGGGAGCTTATGACAATCCGAACAAATTATCGATCCAACAAGATAAATTTTCAGTCCTTTACTTAGTAAAAACTGTGCGCTATCGATCGCGATTTTCATAGTCATGCAAGGCACTGCGATACACATTAGTTCTTTGAAGCTCAACTGGATTAGAAACAGTGCTTAGAAGAAATGAAACTACTATTTCCTTCAGTTCTTCGTTGCAAAAACTTCTCAAAACACCCGATACCTTACGTTGTTTTAATTCCGTTTTCTAAACCCTGTTTTCTTTTGCTTCACAGTAGAAAGTTTAGTGGCCTTCAGTGGTTCATTACTAACTTTCTTACTCATTGCTTGATATTGCCTTATTTTTCAAGCACACAGTCTATTTCCTTTGCATATTTTTCCTAGTTGTCTTGAGAACCAAATGAGTGCCTCTTAAGATTTGGTCATTTCAGCCAATATACGACATGCGCTGAGCCACTGACTTCAAGATATGATTACTTTGGTTTAAACCTAGAGAGTCCTGCGATCATCTCGAAGTTTCCTCGTTTTTCTAACATCGGCTCAAGAATTATGGTTGGAAACGCTGAAAATTATATAATTAACTACAACAATCAGTAGAAGCCGGTAATAAAATTAAAGCTATTAATCAAAGCAATTCACAATTTTGGCTGAACGGACACTCACAACTATGACTGACAATAATCTAATGGTGGAAGGTAAATGCTAATAAAACGAAGAGCTATCATTGCCAAGTTCATCCCATAAGAGTCCAACTGTTAGGTTTGTATCGTTGATGATTTGCTGACTGAATGTTTTCCAGTGGTGAAGCCCATCTATTTTTGGCTTCCTTCATCCTGGGTTATCATAGAACAGCATAGAACAATTGCTGCAAAAAACGATAAAACGATTTTTATCCAACAAAATTTTAAGCTCATGGGTATTTTCGTTTTTCTCCTGTTACTATGATAGTTGAGCAAAATTACAGATACGGGACAAGAAACGCCACCGTCAACAAAATAAACTTTCAGCAAAGATTATTTTCTGCAAAGTCATTTTAGTTAAAATCAACATCCCCAGCGCAAGAAAAGTAACTAAGTCATGGCAATGTTCGTCTGTGTGGAACGCACGTACGAAGACTCTTAGAAACGATACATTTTTATCCCATTTGATAATAAGTGCGCAAGTATTACACACAAGGACAACATGAAGGAAGAGACTGCAACTACTTCCATTTTAAATTATACTCCTATTTTCCAATTGCTCTAGACGGTATCTCAAACAACGTCGATTTTCTAAGTGAACATCGAGGATTTATTTTGAGCATGATTGAGAGGGACAATCCCTATCTACTTCAACGTCAGTCTAAAGCAGTTATATGCATATCATTTTATTTAGACATATCAATGAAATCTAGTGATCCGATGTAATCCAAAATGTAACTCGGTAAAAGGTTCTTTGCATGTGTCTTTTCAGTTCGATGCTTTCGAATGCTAAGTTTAACCGGCTGGGTCCTTTCATGCCACGTTCAAGTACGCCTCGAGGCTCATGTCTCTATAAGATGGACTTGAGCGTCGAGGCTTTTATCAAATATGCTTTAAAATTAAAAAAAAAAAGAAATTTTCACAGGATTAAACTCGGTCACAGGCGAGCGACTCGTGTATTAAAATAATTTGTGTGTCTGGAAAACAGAATCAATTCTTTCTAATTACTCGGTTGATTAGTCCCTATAAGTGTAAGCCTAAAAAGGGCTTTTGCTGCTTTTAATTCTAACTGCTTGTCTTATGATGTACACGGTCACAAGGCTGATTCAGTTAACGTATTTACAACCTTGTTTAAAGCCGAACATTACAAATGTTCTGTTCTAACATACTCCCATGTATTCAGCTCATACGAGCATAACTGTATCCCTCCAAAAGATATATCATTTTATCTGAAATGAATGTTTGTGGGATTGGCTTAATCCTTCTATTTGTCATGATCAACAAAATACCTCACCAGTGAGGGAAATTTGTATCTTTGGAGAAAAAAATAAAAAACAATTCGGTATCATTACGCTTCAACGACACGTACACCGCTTTACCATCTTGGAAAAAAATATTATTTTCTCTAACCGCATGGCTAAAGAGCTTTACCAAATAAGGTTATGACGCACTCGGTATCTTAGAGTACGTATCTGTATGCATTCTTCTGCGCGATAGGTTGAGTGTGATATCCATGGAATATCTACCGACCTACTGACCCTATTGAGAAAAAGGTTTATGTAACTGAAAATTAAAGTACAACAGCTTTAAAAACTTTTTATTTTGCAAGTGAATGTATTAAAATAGGTATCCCTGAAAAGAATGACAAAAAATATGCTAATTCGGAAGCCTCTTGAGCTACTCACCGCAGTAGCCAGCAAAATGCTCATAAAATAAAATTTTAAAGGAATCTTAACTTTTTATCCCTCTACTTGAAATAGGCGGCATAAAATACTGAAAGGGCGGTAATTTGTAATACCCATCGTCGGAGGCAAGGCGTTTATAATAAATTAACGATGAATTAATCAAATCAAATATTTATTAAGGTTAATAATCTGGCAACGTCAAATGTGTAAATGTCGATGTTTCGTCCCTTGAATTTTTTTCCATCTTGTCGGTAACAAAAAAATTAGCGTTTGTTTTTTAGCCGGTTAGTCATCACCACCGAGGATGAGTATTAGAATACCACCTACCTAGTATTTTGTGCCGCCAGTTCATTTCTGGAAGGATATGAAGCTAGGATTCGCTATTCTATAATCAATTTTGTGGTTGCCGCGGTAAAAAGTTCAAAGACTCCACAATCGGGATTTTTCAACCTCTAAACAACAACTAAGTCTACATGGTAGACAATATCGAGTAATCGCGACGTGTTTGTTTGTCTACCTGTTTGTCGGTGTAATCTCGTTGTAATTTTTTTTACGCTTCCCTCATCACAAAAATTTAAAATCTTTAGGTCTTTGAGACCGTTGCAAATCTTTGTTTAATCGTCTCAACTAAAGTAAGGAGATATTCCTCAAATTTGTTTTCAAGCTATTTGCTAGTGGGTGCTCTATTATGACTAGCTCCTGTCTTTTTAATTAGTTTATTTTCACACTAGTAAATCAAATCGAACGCGGTTAAAACTTGACATACCAGCGTCCGAAAGTAACATCACAGGTGAACAGAGGTGTGAGCCTTGCTTTTTGAAAATAAATTGGCGATATCTACATTTGGAAAAAGAATTTACAGTGCAATTAAATTATGTGCCAAAACAATGCGATGGGCAACCAATAGAAGGCTTATTTTGCAGGGTAGTTTAATACACAGGGTAAGGTCTAAGATTTTTTGCAATCGATCAATCTTTATTGTACTTATCGTCTCGATGAAGAGGCACAATATTCTCCTGGACCAAGGGCGGCTAATGCGGGTCTAAGAAGGCCAGTTTATAAAAATCTTATTCACAATTATAGAAAAGTACATTGCAATAACTATTAAAAAATAGCAAATAGTTTATTAATTTAATAGTTTATTAAATTATTTTTTTAACCTCTTGCATTTAACCTAAGTGATTCTCTTATGTACAGCAATACACGAATCTTCTACTTTGATAACTCTCAATAGAATATATATGTAATTCAATTTGAATGATTCGTTTTTGGTGCTATTGTCACACTCTTTTGACCAAACGTAAAACATATTTTT
Source organism: Pocillopora verrucosa (assembly GCF_036669915.1). NCBI lineage: Eukaryota > Metazoa > Cnidaria > Anthozoa > Scleractinia > Pocilloporidae > Pocillopora > Pocillopora verrucosa. The sequence goes on along the minus strand of NC_089320.1, from coordinate 10,385,752 downwards.
TTATCGGTCAGACAAACTCAAAATGTACTATTTCTCCTTTCCTGATAGGTAACATTCCTGCAAATAAGAATATCACCGAGCAGCATTAATAACATTCAGAAAAGAAGATAATTCATAAGCAATACAGCCACAGCGCACTCCTCCCCACTTTTTCGTCTTAGGCATCCACATTTCGTCGCCATTTACAAGTTACTTTCCCATTTCATCGCCGCTAAACTTCCACTGTCCTTTGAAATAAAAGTTTAGCTGATTACGATCTCCTCATTAAACTGCTTTCCAATTTTGTCAAGTTATTTGCACGACCCCTCTGCATTGCCATTAAGTGTCAAAAATATTTCTGAGGGCTGAAGTCATTGATGTCAGTATTTCGAGTTCAATTCAGTGCCAACTATCGATAAAAAGTGTTCCAATACATTTTATTATGAAGCCTCCAAAAGCTCTTCTCTGCTTCCTCCAAAAGCTCTTCTTTGCTTCCTCCATCCTCCGCCCCAATCATTATTAAATCCATTTATTCACCAATTTGCAATATGATCTTTGCTCAAGTCTGGCCTGTGCTTTTAAAATTGTGGGCACGGAATCCTCTTTTAGAACATTTGTGTGGCCTATGGATGTTTGTAAAACTTACTATCCATGGAAAAGAAATAATTGTAATGCAGATAAAGAAGAAAACGAGAAAGATTCTTATTTTCTCACAATTAACTCGCTTAACACTTTTAACAATATTTCTTGCCAACGAAGTGACAATCTTTAGGATGCAGTATCAAGTCTTGAGTGAAGAAACTTCGGCTTTGATATAATTGATTTGGATAATGTATTGGATTTCAAGATCTCTTCACTTGTAATTTTGAACTTAAACAGATCAACGAAATTTTATATAGCTCGGAATATTCCAAACTTGTTTAGAAAACCTTATCACAATCGATAGCCTTCGATTTATGAAACTGAGCATAGTCACTATCTTTACAGGGTTTTTATGTGACCACTTGATTATTAAGGAACGTTTTATCAATAGATTAATTGAAGAAAAATTGCAGAGGTTTGCAAAGTTCATTAAACTAAGAATCAAACACCCCTTATTACTAACAAAAAATCTTTATGACCAACTAGTGAAATCAGAGCGGATGCTGAGTGCAGGAGGCATCTTAGATGTTTACCTCGACGCAACCTATGTTGCAGGAAAAACGTATTAACGCATTCCTACGAATGAAACTTGAAGTAATTCTCACAGTTTACGAAGTCAGCAATTGTTGAAATGAGCATAATGACTTTAAGTTCTCATTCTCTGGTTAAGATGGTGTATGAGAAACATTTAGAACAAAAAAACACGAGCAAGAGTCACGGCAACCGCCAGAGAAAAATAAATTTGTCGGTGCTTGCTGATAATTAGCAGACATATACTAATTTTCAGGATATCGAAGAAATGCCACAATATTGACGACTTTTTTTTAGCTCACCCGCACCCAAGTTACAGATCGTTTCATATACTTGTTGAAACCCTCTGACTTCTAAAAATACTCATTGTCGGGAAACAAATACAATTCATCAGACAGCCGGGAGATATTAAATCAAATATCCTACCGATCCAACTAATATGATTATCCGCAACTACTCCCGTCACACAAATTGAATGTTTTTGTGCATCTTGACCAAATTAATTAAGGTCAATTGGTAAATCCTTGAAATACGTTCCTTCTGTCAATCTAAGCAGTGTTCCTGACTTTTGATTAAGCTTTAAAGAAAGTTAAAATTGGCATGAAACACAGGGTTTAAATCGTGTCATAGTTTCCGTGAAACTCTCTACCCTGTACGAGTTACTTTTCGTGGCCAACCAATTTTGGCACAGGAAAAACATTCGTCATCGGATGACAGATATTGACCTAATTAGACTGCCGATCTCACTAATATGACCCCCGGCGATTAAACGATCGGGCAAATATTTCGTGTTGCTATTACAGGCACTGATCAAACAAAGTCACCATACATCCAGTTCACATGGATATTTCTCGGTCACTTAACACCATGAAGCTACAGCATATCTTCAATAACAAACTGAATTTGTGCCGCCAAGTTCAGCATAACATCCCATGAAATAATTTGGTCGGCTCTACAAGTATTTACGGAGGCGATTTAATTTTATCCTGGAAACAAACATTCGTCAACAGACAGTAGGAAAATATTGATCTAATACGCGTACCGATTTAACTTTTCCTATTTCTATGACCTTCAGGCAAACATCGTGCGTTGTACATTTAATTATAACTTTGGAGAATGCAATAGACTGAAAATTATTTTTATTTTTTTCACTTCCGCTTTATCTGCACCGTCATGCCGCGGCGGCAAAGCACCAATTAACACCAGATAAAAACTCAGCTAGGTCTACAGTTTATCTATTGCTTCAAGTCCTTCCAATGTGTTTGCTGAGTGATATAAATTAAGTTAAGATGTTACAATATCATATCGTAAGAAAAATCTTAACTCACAAGATAGGCACGACTTTTAAATGGCAAAAGAAAAAAAATAAGCAGGCGCCCTCAAATTTTATTCATAGGCAATAACTTATCCATTTTGGTCAATAAAAATTACACGTGTGTTGGGTGCGGAAGTATCTGTATATGTCCACTATAACTGAAGAACGAAAGCTGTGATCAGTCGTTTCTGAAGTATTACTCGAATGGGGCAAGTTATGTCATGCAGTAAGCAACCATCAATGAAAAGATGAAATGGAAAATAAAGATACATCTGCATATGAAAGAAGGCTAAAATGTGACCATTTCTTCATTGAGTAGGGTTTATTTGAGTTTTTTAAATGCGCTCAGCAACAGATAGTAAATAAAAATGATCCGTTAACTGTGAACTATTTTTATTTTTGAACTATTTTTTTTATTTTTCTTGAGACGCTGGGCCTCATTTGATGGCTAATCTTCCCCGTTTCGCAGCGGGGTCTCAACTGAATGTCGACGTGAGATCTGAAAGAAGTGAGAACACCTGTGATCCAAAATCAAAGTTTCATAAGAGGCTCAGTGAAAATAAGAACTCTTCGCTTCATTTATTCAATTTATCCAATTGTTTAATACCACACATGAGCACCTCAGTTACAAAAATATAAGGAGGAATTTATATTGAATTTGTAGAACAAGTCTTCATATACTTGTAAAACAAGTGCATGGTTATGATGGTAAGTACTTCACTGAAAAATTAATTATTTCTTTACATCATTTATACAGGATGACAAAAACGGTTGGTGGCACCATATATACAAGGCAAGCTGACAGGAAGGGCTGAAATATTTGACTCCTTTTTATTCAATAAATTAACAGGAAAATATCAAACATAGCTAACACCTGGGGGCTTTGGTAGTTTGAGCTAATGAAGAAAGCCAATTAAAATGCCACTTATACAGGTGGAAATGCTAAAATACTTAATAGAAAGTCCTTTAAAAGATGAAACTGCGTCAGATTTAAACAAGTCCATAACGTCACCACTCTTCGGCCAATCCCCTTCTTTGTTCCCTCTTTCGTAACCCTGATCGTCAAAGTCGCCTTCGTCAACACCACTACCATCTTCCTTATCTTCGTCTTCAACACCACTTCCATCTTTCTCGTCTTCCTTGTCATCATCACCTTCATCATCATCATCATCATCATCATCATCATCATCATTGGTGTTGTCGCTGTCTTCGTCATTCTTGTCGTCGTCATCGTCAACATCATCGTCGTCCTTCTCTTGGTCCTTGTATCCACTGTACCCATTTTCGCTGTAATTGTCATCTCCATCGCTTTCCTCATGGCGATTTTTGTCAACATTCTTACCTTCCTCGTCATCATCATCACGAGTGTCATCATCGTCCTCTTTTTCTTTTCCAACATTCTCACCATCCTTGTCATCCCCACTCTCATGACTGCCATCATCTGTATCTTTGTCGCTACTGTTATCATTTGACTTGTCTCTGAATCTACCTCCATTAACTTGGCCATCTGCATCATCTATTCCATAGTCCTTTTCTTCTTTTTCCTCTCCACCATCGACATCTCCATCGTTAACATCTTTAAGAAAATCATCATCCTTTTCGTCTGTAGGTAATCCTTGGTCACCATCGTCTCCCTCGTCTGTGAGGAAATGAGTTAAATACGGTATTGACATGTTCGGAAAAAGTTATCATTTCTATAAGATTGCCTGTCGATGACCTCAAGACGTTTGAGTGGTCCTCGTATAAAAGTGAAGAAAAGGGGATCAAAACATGACACACGGCGATTATGGAACGTCAAAAGACAGGTTGGTAGGCTTCCTATTCTCCTCGGTTGTCAAACCCCCTAACCGAGATAATTTGATCAGCCTTCTAATTTTATAGCTGTTTTAAGGCTAGCTTCTTTAAAATTTCTGGTCTTGCTCATCAACCCACTGTTTAGGTTGCAGTACTTTGATTTTATCTTCCTTACTAACCACAAGAAGGCATACAGAAGATGGTTAGATTTATGGTTTCTTTTTTTATTTATTTTTTTTTTTATGAAGATGATTAAATTAAGCAGTAAGAACAGATTTATCTTTTTTCTTTGGCTTCTCAGGCAGAAATAAAAATACTCTAATTCAAATTGAAGCAAAGCTTCCCAGCAAGCCGTTTACACGTCAAGAAATATTAACAAGACTGCATGATCGTTAACAAACATATCTCACCATCTCGCCTTTCCAAAGGTAAACCACAGAGTGGTTGGCCTAATTGCACCATGAAGAAAAGAAGAAGAAGAGCTTTAGAAGTCATTTTGCAATCCTTCCTCCTTGCGTTTGTCCAATTAATTAAGCGATGTTACTCGATCAACCTGCGTTGACCGTTTAGTTTACTAACGTTAGGGTCTCAAGTAGTTATATAGCACTGATACCCTTGATATTGTGATATTTTTAAGGATGCTAGTCAATATTCATTCAATACAGTCACGACCTTGACTAAGTAGTACTTAACGCCAGGACTAGAAAAAAAGGGAAACATTCTGAATTAAACAGGCGTAATTCAAACTTTTGTGTAATTTCATAGACTGCAAGTCACCAAAACATAATTTTAAAGCTGCTGTTTGAATCCAATGTTGATTTATTTCCATGGGAACTAGTAATTAGCTCACAGAAACATCCTTGAACATAATACATTTGTTTTTGTTGTGATCATTTTCCTTGTAACCATGGTTTGACAACTTTTATTTTGCTGCAAGCTCTATGAAAAAAAGACTATTTCCACTTCAATCAGTATCATTTTAATCCTTTGAAGAGGAAAAAATTATCTCATAACCCGTTGTACCTAATTTGCTGAGTCTGATTAGCGCCAATGTCTTCATTTTTTGTCTTGATTTTTCCGTCGGATATTACTTGATGCGAATGCTATACTGATTGAAGAAGTTCAGATGTAAACCCCTCTTGATTAAGCCAGCGGAGAACAGCTGTTCATTTAGGTTGTGTAAGCAAACTATTAATGAGTAAAGATTATTTGCATTTCCTGTCAATCAGTACGAGGTTCCAGTCTCTGAAATAAGTTAAAAGTTTTGAAAGACTTAAATGCTGAAGGCTTTAACTCGACCATTTCTTTCGACTGGCAAAGTCATGTGATACTGTATGGTCGTGCAAAGAACCTGTTTATTAAAATGGTGATCGATACGGGTTTCCAAGAACGAAATTAGACCGAATGGACGTGCCTTTGTGGCCTCGTTGCTAATCATGAAGGTTGCCTTACCTTATCACCTCTACGTATTATCAAACAATAGAGAAAAGACGTGTGAAAGCGTGACCGAGGGGTCTAAGGTGCTACTTTTCGAATTCCACCGCTGTCATTATTTTAGTAAGAAATATTTCAATTCTTCTCTCGCTTGGATATGACTAAAAGAAACATTTTTTCGTGCTGTACAAGCAAACAAAAAGCCACGTGTATCACGTGCATTGTAAACTATAAGTGAAATGGTTTTCACAGGGACCGCGCAGCAAGTTTTCGAGTGGGGGGGCTAAAGAAGAATGCGAAAATTTTTTTGTTAAATTATTTTTTGTTTAATTTATTTTTATTCTTGCAAATAAGTGGGGGGGCTAAAGCCCCCCCAGCCCCTCCCTCTGCGCGGTCCCTGTTTCAACAAGCTCTCTATTAGCATTATATTTGGCAATGATTCTTTTGAGGGTTCATTTCTAATTGTCGTCGAATGAACACAAACTTCACCTTCTCCCGCTTTAATAAACATACTTTAGCCAAATCAATCAGAGATCGATATCATGATTCCTCGATACAGCGTCAAGTCTACCTTTTTGCAATACCTGACTAAAAGGCTTGTTCTTTCCTTAATTTGGGTTATAATCAAGAATTTCCATTCTTATTTCATCTATCCATAACATTAGAGTCTTATTTCTCAGACATCAAATCTAATAATTCAAGCTATATGACCGTGAAATTAAATATTTTGTTGGGTAGTTAGGGCAGAATACTTTGAAAACCACGCGTGCTAACTGGAAGCACCATGAGTCTTGGTGTTAGTACACGCTCTTAAATGCTTTATCGATAGTCATGTTTGGGCTTAGATGACAACTGACCTTGGCAGAGTAAACATATTTTTAGAATGCTAACTGAAACAATCTCACAACTGAAACATTCGAAATGAAAAACAAGGTATTAAACAAAACCAGTCTTCGAGAACCAAAACCTAAACAAACCCTCCCATTGAGGATTTTAAGCAAGGTCAGTGACAAACCCAAACATGAATAGCGATGACGATTATCATACGAGAATTAAGCGTTATCACAACGATCAAACAGGCACCACTCAAGAGATAAAGGTAAAAGTGAGGTACTGCAGAACATAACAAATCAAGCCTTACAAGAATCGCATAAGAATTTCAAAATACTCTAACAGGCCTAAACAATTTCCAAACAAGATATATCAACGTTCACAAAACAACCAGCTGAACAATTATCCCATCCAGCTGTATGGTTTGTTAAGCATGTTTGCTCCGACAAAGCTTAATTTTCCCTTTTGCAAAGGAAGACCGATGGTGAGAGTCGAAAGCGAAGTATTTGTCAGTGTGGGTAGGTTTACGATAAACACTTGTCTCTAAATTCCCCTGTTCCGCTCTGCACACATTTAAATCAAGAAAAGGCAGGTGTCTATCCTTTTCACGCTCAAGGGTAAATTGGATAGACGACCCGAATAAAGACCGAATACCGCGAATAGTCGCGAATAGTGACGAATAGTGCCGCAAAGTGATGAATAATAAAAATTAATTAATTAATAATGAAATAAAAATAGAACTAGCCGTTTCTAGCAGAGAGTTAGTGGTTTGAGCCTTGAAAAATGAAAGCCCCATGAGGCAACCGGCGCATGACGCTTTCTAGCTGACGAATTAGCGTAGATCGTAAAACTTGGATGATGCGGTGTCAACATATTTGAAAAACGTTCAAGGCGTGATTGCCACGAAGACGTCGATAAGCTTCTCCAGTCAAAAACACTAACATACATTTCGGGCACAGGCATCCCAAACTCTCGATCTGTGATATTAAGTTACAATAAACGACTCAATTTTAAAACACAAACAACGAACATTTCTTTAGTGGGATAACTAAAATTAGGTTAACTCCGCAAAACACGAGTCCGATTTCCTTCAAACTAAGTCAGATATCGGATACCTATAAAATGTCATGCTATTGTCACACAAATTACTACAGAAGAGCGCCATGCAAAGCACTAAGTATATGTATACCAGAGCTCATTCTCAGCAGGTTAAGCACAAGTGTGGAGTGTCTTGTTTTGCACAATAAACGGCCTTGACAGGTCACTAGAAGACCGGGGTTGGTAACGCGAAATATCAAATAGGGGAACTTGACTAAGTCACTTACTATTCGCGCCTATTCGCAGTAATCGGTAGTTATTCGGGTTTTATCGTTAGCCTAGACGACTCCACTGAATTCAAATGCGATAGGAGGAGTTCCGCTTTATTTCTGGATACCGCTGAAATGACATCTTTGACATATCGTTCCCAGAACAAGGGTTTAAAGGCCCATTTCCAACCTTGATACAACGCGGTCGTTTGTTTTTGTTTTGAACGACCGCTTTTGTTTAAATAGCACCACTGATTGGTCAGTTATTTTTACCTTGTCACGTTGTGTCAAAACACCTTCTACGTTTTCTCCCATGAATTTGAAGAGCTTGTTAAAATAATTCTGTTTAAAACGGTTCTACGTTTTAACCCGGCATGGAAGCAGATGAATCCATTGATTTTGTAGATTCCGCGGTAGTAAACGCTTATCGATCGGTTGTTGCTAAAGAGGAATACGAAAATCCTTGCGAGTATTTCGAAGAAGGTGAAAATGTTGATCCACCACGTTTTCATCCATTCATCAAATTTGCCATCCTTGTTAAATAGGACCAAGGGCCAGTCGAAGTTTCCTGCCAGTGGAGAGGAGCTTGCGCTCGAAAGAGTGGTCGAGGTTGTTGTCCATGCAAAGCAGCAAATAAGAATTGTAACGCAAACTGTCAGTGTCGCTGACGCTCCTGCAATGAAGTGACTAAACTCAAAATAATTAAACGTCCGGTAGTCCGATATTTTTCCATATTTCTCTTCGAAATCCAAAAAATATTTACACGAAAAGTTTCTACCTTTATTTACAATCCTCAAGCGCTTCCAGGCAGCCTAAAATTTCAAACTTGATGTTTTTCGCTAAATCTGTATACAGAGTACGAAGCCATCCAAACCCTTGACACTTAAAAACTGTTCAATGACACGGCTGGACACGGTCCTCAACTAACTCCATATTTCTCTCTGAAATATATCAATTTTTCGTTGAAAAATATTCTACCTTCATTTACAATCCTCAAGCGCTTCTAAACGTTGTCCTTTTCGCCGACTCTGTTCGGGAATTTCGTGTTACAGGAAATTAGGTCGCGGCGCGCGTTGCATCAAGGTTGGAAATGGGCCTTTAACCGGTGAAGTGGCTAAAGCCCTTTGTTCCACGTCTTCCATTACCATATGGGCAATGACAGCAAAGACGGGAAAGTCCATAGCTGGACCAAAAACCTGTTGATAGTAGGTGCTGTTGTATGCAAATTGTGTGGTTTTGAGGCAAAGGAAAGCAGATAAATTATCCTCCACAGATAAAGAAGTTCTTTGTCCTAGGGACGCGTCTCCTTTGAGTCTCTCCTCCGCGACTTGAACTATACCAAAACATTTTTCCTTAACTTCCAGAAACCAGTTACATCTAGTAACACTGTACTCCTGATGAGAAGGAACCAGCGACTGGTTTTGCTGTTATTCCTTACATTCAGGGTGTTACGGAACCCATCAAGATGATTTTGGATAGCCACAACGTTAAAGTTACTCAAAAACCTTTCCAGACTTTACAACATATTTCTACCAAACCTTAGGATCCTGTCTCGAAAGAACAACGAACAGACGCTATTTATTCTATTCCGTGCCATGACTGTGATCACGAGTACATCGGACAGACAAAAGGTCAGTTTCGTATACGTTTGCAAGAGCATCAAAAAGCCGTCTCCTTTTGCAAAAAAGAAAATTCAGCTTTGTCGGAGCACACACGCCTTACTAACCGTACAATTGGGTGGGATAATTCTGAAATTATCACTACTAATCGACGTTACCAGCGCCTTTGTTTGGAAGCCTGGCATATCAACTCCGCCTACGCTCCATCAAATCGTGATGATAACGGCTTACTACCTGGCGCCTATTTACACCTCGTCAGAAGAAAGGGCAGCAAATTAGCGAGCAAATGAAACAACCACTTGTTGCAACGTTTAGACCACCCCTTATGATGCCACCAGACAGGAGTGTCGAAACGTTGGGTCTATGAATTGTAACTTCTCAGTTACATTTATTAAATCTGTAAACTAGAGTAGCATCAAACCATGTCTGAAAATCCAAACACCTAGTCAGAACATTTCTAATTTAAGTAGTTCCCAAACACTTTTAATTTCAGTAGTTCATAACGATTTTAATTTCTTATTCATTTCAAAATGTCTTTATTCCTTCGAGAAAAAAAGACAACAACAACAAAACCTGCTATCAGCCCCCATCTTAAATGAAATTTTTACTGAGAGACACCACTTTAGGTGTTTATTGTATCGTGAGGAAATATTGTTAATACCAGCTAAGAAGTTTATAACCCCAATTAAATTTTTTCGGTTCACAATCAGGAAAAATTATATCACTTTGGAAATTTCCGGCGTGGGTGGTAACGTTTTTCTTTCGCAATCGAGTAGGTTATTCATTTAGTTTAAAAGGCCTTCAACAATTCTCCAACGAAGGGTCAAAGAGGCAATCCATATAAGACTTCACCCCAACAACATCAATAGGGATAATGGAATCGAAATACCCTAAGCCTGGACACCCACGATCAAAGAATTCAACAGCCGATCAATGCGGACCTATGAGGGAGCACCATCTAACTGCCCCAATAATGAGGATTGAAATGCACTAACAGCAGCGAACCAACGTGCTACAAATAGCGACACGTAAACAATTGACCTCATCGCCTGATGAAGAAGTCGCGATCAACATCCAAAGTGACTCCATCGTGAGACAAACGAATAAAGTTCATCTCACACCATGATGAACAATAACCACATATTTTATTACAAGTCTTACATTGGAGAACAATGACCTTAAAATTGGTACTTCTGCAGAAATTAACAAAGTGGGTTATAGATGGAAGAAAGTAGAAAAAATTCACTGATAGCAGATGTTGGGTCCACTCCAAAGAAAACGGGGGGATTTCCAAGAGCATGTCTACACTTATAGCCACAAGGAAAAAAGTAAGCTACGGAAAAAAAATCGATGATCTCACAGGACTTGATACCATTTCGCACGCTCTTCTAAATCGATATGGTACTCATTGATGTTGTAATATTGAACGGAAATTATTTGAATGTATAACATACATGTGAAAAGAGATCAGCACTAGCAGATAACTGACAGCAAATTTCCTCCTCTCTTAATCCATAATGTTTCTTGGAAACAGTATTATAATGTCAGACAGAGCTAGCGTTTCAAGAAATTCTACAGCCTGTTAACTCTTGTTCTATTTTTTTCCTAATTAGCTATTTTATGTAATTTTATTGTGTTAGTCTCACTTTCCACTCAGTTCCTGAAAGTCTTGTAGCTATCTCTGGAAGTACATATTAGCGATGGTGAAGACTGTTTTTGTTGTTGTCGTTGCTGTTGTTTCACTTTTTGAACAAGAAGTTACCACGAATTTCAAAATCACTTCGTAGAGAATTAGTTAGATTATAGCTAATTGTTATTGTGTCAACTCAGATCACGGAAAAAATGGCGAAGAGAGGAAAGTGAATCAGCAATTTAATTAGAATCTTTATCCTGTCACTTTAGTCATTGGAAGAACAATTCTAATGCAAAAAAATGTGTTCAAGAGCAGTGTCACCTGAAGTCTCTGGGATCAAAGACATTCCTGACGTGGGCTGATGTTCAACGAAATCATTTTATGCTACTATTTACCACATAAGCTCTGGTAATGCACATAATATACCCTCGCCTTGATTTCGAAACAACACAAAATGCTTGAATTATACTTGAAGTTAAAAAAAAAAATTCTTAAGAGCCAATACCATGCTTCTTTGTTTCCATTTTTGTCATTCAATTCGTTTTAACAACATTATGAAGGTTACCATGGCATTGAATAAGGTCATGGTTTTTTACGATAACTTGGAATGTAAAGGTTAAAAAAAATATGATATCAATACTGTTTGAGCGTATCTAAAAATATTTCAGACCACAAACTGGGAAACTTACTGAACATGTTCGCACACTCAGTGGTTCTCTTAATTTTTCGTTGTCATTAGCTTGCATAAATACCGAAAGTAAATTTTAATTTTGATACAATTTAATTACGTTTTCATAATGAAAGCGATCTTTTTTTAGACGGACACTTGTATATTGTCCAAGTGGTGTAATTAGAATGGAAGGAACATTATATTAGCAAAATATTAGCGTTAGAGCGATTGAGCCAATCGCTCTGACGAAGGGCTAACGCTCGAAACGTCAGCTTTTTTACCCTTTACGGTGGCTAATTTACGTTTTCAACCCAGTTGTTAACACTAAATTACCTGCTTTACTCTCCCACCGACGCAGCACCACAGTTTCTTTAGAAACTTACCCCTTTATTCAATGTTCTAGTGCTATTGCAAACGCATCTCAACTTTCTCTATAAAGCGAAGAGGGTGATCGTTCCTTCACATATTGATGTTAAGGTACCTTTGGAAATATAACACAGGTTGCCTTGGCACCTACTATAATAATGGTTGATTTAAAAGTTCAAAATACGATTTTAAGGCATAGTCCTTCTATTTCAATATACTTCGAACCATGTAAAGAAAACTTACATATTTCGCACGCACAATCAGCAGAAGCCTCTTCATTTTTGTTGTCGTCAGCTCGCGAAAACTCTGAATTTCTGATCTGATTTTTAATAAAATCATTTTCAAATCCTATATAACATCGTTTTTAAACTGAAAGTTGTATACTTGCCCAGTTACTCTAGCTAGGATGAGGAGACATGATATTGACATTCTAGTATTTCACAAGAAAACTATATTATAACTTGCAATGTAAAGATAACTGATAACTGGCTGATAACTATAGTGAATGTAACTCTTTTGGACGAAAGAACGTTTTTCATTGAATAATGAATTTAATAGGCGAGCAAATGTATTTTTCCAAACTACAAAAACGTGGCAAATTTACTAACACAAAAATATGCGATCTTCCATGATCCTTCACTAGACTATCAACCGTTAAGAAAGTTCAACCGTTTCGTGAATTCTATAGTGAAATAACTTAATCTTTTGCCAAAACTAAAGCCAAGATATCACTATCGAGCTCATTCTTCTCTATGCTAAAGATCCAAGGTCATGGAGACCATTTCAGTTATACCCTGCAACCTAACTGCGTGAAGCTACTTTTCTGAAGCGGATATGTTAAGAATGGATACGAAGAGAAATGGAGCTGAATCCTGTTAGGAAAGAGGAGTAAATTTCAAAAATAATTGGTTATTGATGGCGTAGGGTAGCTTTACAAATTTAGGATTAAAACTGACTCATTAATTGTTGTCATGAGAAATGGAGAGAGCAAGTGATAATGATACTACTCTTATGGTTCACTTGTGGCACCACATGCCACGCAAAGTTTTAAGCCAATTAAATTCGAAGATCAAACCCTACCCCACTACCCCCTTCCGACCATATCACCTTTTTTAAGACAGTAGGCTGAAATGCAATTTGCACGATAAAAATGTGTATTTGTTGCCTGACGCTTCCGTCTCCTCAAATAAGTTATATTACTGAAGGTATCCAAGATCACGTTTGATGTTAAGTTATAATTACTTGCCTCCAAAATAATAAAGCACGCTGAATACTGGCGTTTTGCAGCCTTTATAGAGGGATACTACCAGTAAAAACCTCTCTCCGACATATATGCTCCCGAATCAAACGTTTGGCTTAAAAAAGTCGGTTAGAACGATTAGTGCTGGTTATGAACCTGTTTCGTGTAGTCCTTGAGTATAGTAATTACCTTTTGGCCTGGCTCAAAGCGGAACTGCAGTAAGCTAATCCATTGAGAGGTTATTGATAGCTTTACATTGTACAGGTATCATGCCGTATCATGAAACGTGCACCCATCAAGAAATTGGTATCATTTCTGCCGGTCTATGGAAGAACAGACCGCAACGTGTGTCGGTGGGGACTGGATTTTTTATGGTTGCTTGCTTGTGGACTGTCAACTGCCACGCAGCTAATACGTTAGCTATTCTCAAGAATGAATTTAACACTCTCTCCTAATGCGACCTGCATGTCAACAACGCAGAATACGGAGAGAGGTTTTTGTGAGGCATGATTATTATACCACGTCTACCGAGAACACCATCAGAAGATGTCGTTTGTGGTAACTAGCGACTGGAGAGAACTGATCAGTGCTAGATTTCTCTCTGGCACAATTTTGCTAACGTCATCTTTTTCTATTTGAAAAGAATGATTCCTCTAAATCCATGACACTTCCGCTAATTATTTGTCGCACACTGTATCCCTTTAACACTTCTTTAAGTCCCAATTCGATTCCTACCTACGAAAAAAGACAAATTTATTTCGAGAGGGAAGAAAACTTATGCAGTTTTTGGCTGTAAAAAGAAACCAAAAAATTACTAAATAAGGATATCTATCAACGTTTTGTGCAAGCTGATTGAAAACAGGCAGACAGTTTTTTCGAGCATTGTTTTTGACAGTTGTTCTACCGCCGTTAATTAATATACTCGTGATCTAAATTCAAAGGGATTGAACAGGTGCTCACGAGTTAAAATTTAAAAAGGTACCGCTATTGTACTTCATAAAGAAATTTTGGTCGCGATACATTAGTGCTGTCGATGCGCTAGCGTAGACACGTAAAAAAATTTCAGAATATAAAAATTTCGTTTCACTAATTCTTTGAAAATTTTTTAATTTGTTGGCAATTGTTATCAGGACTTAAATCCATTCTCAGGTCAATTAAAACAAATTTAACGGAATATTCCGTCAGTTTCCTTTTTTTCATCACAAGTCACACACCTGTGGCGTAAAATTTTGCTATTGATAACTATTGTCAGAGAATGGCGTGGTCTGTCAGTAGCTGTGTGTCTAAAAAATACCAACAACTGGAAACGGGCCATTTTTAATTTTACAGTAATTTTAAGGAGACAGCATATTGTATGTTTAGTGTCTGCACGGTACAAAAGGTCCGAACATGTTATGCAAATTTGGTATCACAAAGATAATTTCCTTTTAATTGTACCGTGCTAAGTGCATGCTGCGAAAGATTTTCCTTGATGAACAAAAAGAACTGGACATCAAAAGGTAATATCAACTAAATTAATGATGCTGATAGTCTCAGGGCAGTTTTTAAAGACATTTCTGCTTTATATTGACTCACAGTGCTACGTCTAAGGCAGGAACTCCATTTGCCCCATAGTCAGTTCATAAAGACTTCCTATTAATTTTTCAATTTTGTTCCTCGTGTTTTATTTGTGGTTTTTGCTTCCTCTTCTTTTCTTTCCTCCTTCTTTTTTTCTTGTTTTATTGTGCAACCTTAATCGAGAGTGATCTACTTTTTTCAAATCAAGTTGAGAATGAAAGCCTACGTCTGCTAACAAAGATGAGATGATGCACTTTCCTCAATTTAGCCAGACAGATACTGCATAAATAAATTTTATGCCAAAATCTGATCCATCAATCCATCGCTCAGTTTTACGCATGATTTGCCGGATTGACTAATCCGGAAAATTTGAGCTTCAATCCACACATTTCATAAAACTGAAATACTTTTAGGTCATACATTTCCCAATTTTCAATTTCCAAGGGCCACTACAAGCAGCCGGCAAATATCTTTTCAACCCATAAATCCGTGACCTCTGCGATGCCGGTTGCAGCGCTCTACCAACTGAGCTAACGAGCCAACTGGGAGCTGGTTATAATGTTGGATCCAAATAAATCTTCCAAGTGGTGAACAATGACTGGAAATATGACTGGTTCAAATCCCGTACGGACCTGAATTTTTTTCAGGTCTCATTTCAACTACTAGTTCAGTAGTGTTCATAGCTACGAGGATCGCTCATATCTCATTTCTTCACCGCAGTGCACATATATGATTTTCATATGTTTCCAGTCATTATTCACCAAGGCTTATTTGGATCCAACATTACGTCCAGCTCACATTTGGCTTGTTAGCTTCGTTGGTAGAGCGCTGCACCGGTATCGCAGAGGTCATGGGTTCAAATCCCGTACAGGCCTGAATTTTTTTCATTTCAATTACTAGTTCCGTGTTTATAGCTGCGAGGATCGCTTATATCTCACACGAGTCCTTGTTAATTATTAACATGATAATTGAAACAGAACGTTACGCCAACACGCTAACCCGAATATTTCGTTTTCCTCGGAAAGGAAATTTTTTTTTAATCATCTTTCTCTCGTGTAACAGGGTACTCATAAATATTTGGGATACGGCAGGTTTTCTGTTTTGACAAATATTCATCAACACTACCTTCTAGCGTCATCATGCAACCTCTAGTTCTTTTCAATGCAATAAAAACTGTGCTATATCAGAACCCACACGAAGTCTTTGACTGTCTATTGTCATTAAATGTTTTGCTGTAAGCTGGTCTTCTTCTTCGTACTCGTTACATTTGCCAATCAGTATGCAGGTATGTCAACATTAATGTGTTATTCCAATCACATTTAGTGACTCATGGCCAGTTCTGACTAATAGGAAGCACAAAAATATTCTGATGCTTAAGTCAAGGTCTAATTGAATAACCTTATTAGACAGAGCAGGGAGAGCGGTGAACTTTGACGCATCTTCGGCACACGCAAAGCTGTGATTTCTATTGCAGGAAAGCATATTTATAAAAGCTAGATCTGTTATCCATTGAGGTCAGACAAATTTGAAAGGTAGTGACATTTCCTAACAAAAAGTTAAGCTGGTCAGTCATAATGCTGATCAGCTCGTCTGCACATTATCCTATCAAATTACGAGTTTACCATTAATTGTAAGAGGCTGTATTTTTATTAATACTTGATTTGTTTCTTCTTTTTCTTGGACATCTGGGATCAAATCAGAGCCATTAAATATAAGGATAGGTAAGTAAATATCTTAAGGTTTATTATGAGCAGATAACTTTAATTTCATTATTGAGCACATGCCTCAGCCAGAAATACCCCAATGGATAATTGGGAAAAGTCGATAATACTTGATTTGTATCTTACTTCCATATGGACGTCTGGGATCAAATCAGGGCGAAGACGTAACTTAAAATTGATATGAACATAGTTATTCACTAACTAAACCCCTTACGACGGCTGAGAAATTAATATTAAGCCGAGAAGTGAAGCTTCAAAGGCAAATGCGAAGTTTCGAGGCAAATTTTGTGGTCTTTTTCAAAAGATTTTGACGTTTATTACAAGGTGAAAATCCACCGCCTGTGGAAAGCACGAGAAAAGCGTTTGAAAAGTGCTCGAAAACCAGGAAAACTTGCACTCAAAAATGTCCTTGGTAATCTTGACGGCAATTCACGCCTTGAATAAACCCGCATTCTAAACTCTATTAAGCAGGGCATATTTAGGGTTTCATGGGATGAATGAAGGAGAAGTGTGAATTTTTACGCTTGTAGCTCTTTAAGCAATCCGTACAAACGCTCAGGGCAAGGTTCATGAGACCCTGCCCGTCTGGTAAACGTTAATGAAATCACTGACGCAAATAGAGATTGGGACGACAACTTTAAGGCTATGGGCGAAAAATCGTCAGGAAAAAAAATTTACAAACAAAATAAAAAGAAACGTCATAGTAATTAATGAATGGTGGAAAATTGAATTAGCTAGCCATTGACTTTTTTATTAAGAATCAGAAAACTAAGTCGAAACTATACGACCGATCTCAAAATTAAAATCATGTGAAATTGAAGCTATTAATCCTAACCTTACCCCTACTGGTTCATTTCTCATCTAAGTATAGAGGTCAATTAGCGGACATTTTCGCTCTCACTGCTTTTTACTGACACAGAAACTTAAATTATCAGTGGACTAACTAAAGGTCCACAAAGAACGTATACTCTTTCATGCACACCTTCCACTTTTCTGAGAGCAAAACTTTTAAAATAGAACCTGAAATGCTGTGCAACTGAGATAACCGAGATTCATTGAAACTGTTAGAAAACTTAAAATACAATAATATATTGACTTTGTACGTATTTTGCATCATATTTAAAAGTTGATGGTGGTTGGAGCAAATGGAACTCCTGGAGTCTGTGTTCTAAAACGGTCAATGGTACTGAGCAAAATTTTCTTGAGATCATGTATCGGCTTTTTTTATTATTATTTATTGTTCTGATAAGCGACATCTTCATTTATAAAGTTCCAGTTCGCCTAAATGGAGCAAATGTGGACTACGGTGGAAGAGTAGAAGTATTTTTCAGGGGGAAATGGGGAAAGATCTGCCGCAATGCATGGGACTTCAATGATGTTAAAGTGATTTGCCGTCAGCTCGGTTTCGAAGATGCTCTAGCTGAGTTCATTGGCTCAGATGCGAAGGAAGATGAAATTCCGTTTGTAATGTCTGGTGTAGCCTGCTCAGGAAGTGAACCTCAACTGGCATCATGTCCTCGTACTGATGAAAATCTCAATAGAGATGTTAATGTGTCTGCTGAACTGTGTCGAAAAGATGAAAAAGCAGCTCAAGCGTTGTGTCAACCCGGTAAGACTTTTCTTTCAGATCAAATCCCGTTTAATCAAACTTATCATCAGATGAATTCAAATGTGGCGCGTCCACTTTGTTCAAAATAGACTTATGAGAGAATTAGTGTGATAAAACTATGGCTAGGTGGGGAAAGTTTACCATGAAGGAGATCTATCTCCCTACATAGTGCCATTCAACACCCTACCATAAAAAATAGACGAGGGACTTTGAAACAATATTACTTCGAAAATTTCTCAAATTTTGAACGTTTTTTGTTTACATTTAGTGGTACAATTTTTTTCTTTTTGATAACCAGTTTTTTTTACTTTTGTTCTTTTTTTGGTCTTAACAAAGAACAAACAAGTCTTGGAGAAAAAGCAACTGTTTTTGGATATTGGTAGAAATGAAATGCTTCGCTGCTCCATGCAAAATAAGACCAATTATGTTAGATGATTCATTCATGGTAAATATCAAGACACGAATTCCACATCTGGAAAGAGGATCAGGACTTCTGACAATGGTGAGCTCTTCATAGACAGAGTGCAGGAGTCTGACGGAGGGACTTATGAATGCAGAAGACTGGAATATATTCATTATTACATAATATACGTAAACGGTGAGCTGAACTGTTAATATCATTGTTGACTACATGTGAACCTGTTAGGTTAGTGGTGGATGGTAATACTTGCCAAGATTAGTTTCTCAATATCTTTTGAGAAAGATAACATTTATTTTTATATTTATTTTTCACTTCTATCTTACATTATTCCTGCACCGCATAGGTGAAAAATTCTTATCTTTTTGGAACCGAAGCAATTGTAAACGAAGTTCCCGACCTTTCGTCGAGTAAGGCTACGTTATCTCTTTTCTTTCAACGGCGAGATTTACTGATAAGACCAAGTCTCGACAAAGTGTGATTGCCGGCACTCTTGGAATTATTCACTGTAGTTCCGAAGGTACTCCAAGCCCGCAGATAAGGTGGAGTAAACGAGGAGGAATGGAAGTGGACCTGAGAAGATTCATTCAACTTTCCAATGGCAGTCTACACATTAATCCTGTCCATGAAGGAGATAACGGAACGTACATCTGTGTCATGCAACAAAATAAGGGAGCTGATAGGGTTACAAGTGACGATAAAATCATAAGTGTGTCAATAATAAGTGAGTACGGAATTGCAGTGATAGAAAGCAGGCTGTAAAATTTATCCGCCATCAATTAAATCGTATTCTTTGAACCGCGAAGCTCCAGCGACACTCAATCAGATTTGAATTTTATTCAAGTTCGATTTAATGACAAAATACATCAGCTGGGTCAAAAAATGATAACGATAACTGAAAGCATTATTCTTTCATTTTCAATAGATTAGGGTAAGCGAAAGTGATGTTACCAGACCAATTTTTTTCAAGTCTAAGATTCTTCAAAACAACGAATAACTCTTAAAGTGCTCTCAAAACTGTTGGAAGAGCAGCGTTAATAACCTCAGTACCTCTGAAATGATATTTTGACCTGTACTTGTAAATGAGATGTTTCTAAAGTTAATTGCAATCAAATTTATGGTAGGAAAATGTGTATAAGAATGTGATTAGATTAGAATAAGGCACTTTTTACCTCAATAGCAGGTCAAATACTGAATTGTTTCCTACGTTTGTTACTTGTGCGCAACCAATTGGTGCTAGACACGGGTTCTGTACCAGTTTTACTTTACAGAGATTTCTAATTGAGTTGAATCGGGAGGATTAATTCGTCACATGATAAAGATTTAAAAGTGATAAAATACGTGGATGAAAATGATTGGCTGTTGTGAAAGGAAAGTCAAAGAGTTTAGTTGAGCATTCAGTTTTTGTTATTTCCTTTCTCTTCTTAGCTTTCCCGAAAATTCATGTTATTATACCAAACAATACCATCAGAGAAGGAGACAGTGTTAACTTGAATTGTATAGTTGATGCAGGTTTCCCTGAGCCCCAAATACGATGGACAAAAGATGGTACCCTTAGAGGACAGAGCAACGCTATTTGTCTGACCAGGGTGACAACAAAAGACCAAGGGTGGTACACCTGTGAAGCGGTCAACTCCGGAAGGTCATCCAGTGACAGCATTTATGTCAAAGTCCAAGGTGACCGTAATAAAGAGTTTAGCATGAGCATATCGGGTTTAGTTTTGGAATTAAGATGAGGAAGTTCCAGTAAAGGACACCTAATAATAATCTTGACCGGTCAGTCAGGCGTAATGTTTCGCTTTAATGTTTGGAATTAAGTTGAAAAGAGTATAATACAAGTTAAACAACTTAGTTAACAACTAGGAGCAGATGAGAGTTCATTTGGCGTGGGATTGCATCGATATTGCAGAATCTTCCAGTCAAACCATGAATATTTACAGTTTTCCTCTGCAATTGGGACTGAGTAGTGGACGTATTTTAAATCGATTGATGCTAAAATGTACGATGGTGTAAACTTACACAAAGTAAGTATACGCCGACGCGACCTCATGCAATTTCATAGCTCATTCTGAACCAGGTAACAACAAACAATGGGTGTTAATACTCATAGCCCTGGATATTACAAATTTAAGGTGGTTTGTTGTTGCTGTCGTAACCTGGAAGGCGAGCTGCATGTAATGTTGGAGATACACACACGCTCTTATCTTCGCACGCTATCTCACATCATGTCAATATTTTCACTTGGGATCCTAACTTGAAAGATACCACGCCTGGAGAAACTTTCTCGCTTTAACTTTTTAGTACCACCTCAACTTAATCCTGAACTCAAGAACCGTTCCATTGCATTGAACTCTGCTTTTGCAACACATTGTTTTGAGAGGGGCGACCCACCAGTAAATATCAACTGGACCAAGAGTGGAGAGCGACTTGGTAACAACAACACTTTGGTTATCAGCTATGTAACTTTGAGGATGCAGGCATTTATGAATGTACTGCCAAAAACCATACTGGGATAGCTAAGGCTACTTTGTCGATTGGTGTACATGTAACAGGTAAATCAAAACTATCATTTCGTGTCAGTGTTGCCAAACACGTTGGTAATAGTTATCTACCATGTAGAAGTGAAAGGAAGAG
Source organism: Pocillopora verrucosa (assembly GCF_036669915.1). Classification (NCBI taxonomy): domain Eukaryota; kingdom Metazoa; phylum Cnidaria; class Anthozoa; order Scleractinia; family Pocilloporidae; genus Pocillopora; species Pocillopora verrucosa. The sequence continues at coordinate 10,364,452 of NC_089320.1, read as the reverse complement.
TCTCCAATAGGAGTAAAAACACTCAGCACGCTTATTAGCACGTTCTTTTATGTTGGATTCAGAATCAAGGTTTGCCTAAATATTAGGGGGAAGATTTGCACTACCTTCGAGGCAAAAGAAGCGAAAGACCTCATAATTTCCAGTCAAGTGTTTAGGTTATGGAAAGTAGCTTAAATAATGCACAGCAAAATAATTAATGCATTCAGTCGGGGTTTTGCATTTCGCGAGAAGAGTTGATCATTTTAAAAAGTCAACTTCGAGCCCGAGTCATGTTCGAGTCACGAGTCACTAAACATAGAACAAGACAAACAAACCCGTTCATTGAACTAAGATTTTACCTTTTACTTCAGTTGAAACAGCTTATTTCATCTTTTTGGATTTCATCTTGTCGTTGAATAAGGACTTCTGCCTCAGGTGTGTGATTAAAAAAAAAAGTCGGAAAACAAAAAATAGCAAAAAAATAAAAGCTGAAACAATTTGAATTGACACGAACCTGACTCGTGACTTGAACTTGACGCTTGATATGGTATCACTCTCGCAAAAAACGTTTTGGTTTGTGTCATCCACCTCAACCCCACACTATAGAAAATTTTTTAAAGATTTCTTCCTTTCAGCTTCCGGACAGGATGCGGAAAATAGTATTCCTACTGCTGATTTGAAGTTGTATTACATTGCTGGGCCAGTATTTGGTTCCATGATCATTTTTCTTATTGGCTGGTACATTCGTCATCGACGAGGAACAGGTGAAAGTCTTTGACCATAAAATAAATGATTTTTGAAATTTTTCTAAGGAACTCGTGTCATCCAACACGATCAGAAATATATTTTTCGAAGCGTCTAAGGCTATCTAGACTTCTCAACTCCTCTTCACCTTGGCAATCTTATTCCAGGATTTTTAAAATTGTAGTGAAAGGAGTGTTAAACACCAGAAATCTAGTTTGAAAGCTATACCGTAATGTCTCCGTCCTAAAACTCGGGTTCGCTGGTGACTCGGTAGAAGGGACGCGCTGAGAACAAATTTCAACTAGGCATAATCTAAAGCTTAAGAGGTCATTTAAGAAATTTCAAAATTTAAAGCAAAGATAGCTAAAGTATATTAACAACTATAATATGTGAAAATTTTGATCGTCATGATTTGCAATGAGTGGCTCCACGGTTCTACATTATGTCCAACAAGATGTTAAGTCGCAATATTATTACGTTTGTAAGAGCATATTCTTATTAACACTTTATAATTTCCGTCATTTCTTTGCTTGGTATTTTTCATAATCGGTGATGGAAAGATGCAGCCATAGAAATGTGAGTAAACTTCTATTTAAGATTGGATTTGGCAAATGTTGCTATCTGTTTAACCAGTTATTTGAAAAAATTTTACACAAGATCAAAGTATCCTCCGTCCAAATTTTACTTAGTTAAGCTTTCTGTCTTCCTTTTTTCGTATAATTTAAAAAGAGATCACTTAACTACTGTTGTAGTTTGGTATAAAAAAGGCAGCTATAAAATGTTTTGACGATGTAAATTTCACTCACTCCCAGGATTCAAGTAATTCTGCCAGTTGATCCTGAAATTTATTCATCTTTACATTATACAGTCAAGGGTGAAAAGAAGATTACTTTCACCTCAAAAAGAACGGCATAGAAAGAAAGATAGAAACATAACTTTCAATCCTTTTGCCTAATAAAGATCAGATGTTCAGAATTTGATCATGGTCCTTATCTAGCAGCATCTGAAATAAACCTCAGGAACATTGGTTACATCAACATACAAGTTAATCATGTAGTTCTGTCTTTGACTTGCTATGATAGAAGAGTATTGTCTTTATGTTCTATAGTCCAGACCAAAAGCGAAAGGTGAGCAAGGAGTTGAATGATGCAGAAGCAGATGAATGGGAGATTGCTGTGGACCGTGTCCAACTTCAAGAGCTCATTGGGCGAGGAGCTTTCGGAGCCGTGTGGAGAGCTCTTTTGAGTTCTCCAGATGGAAGGCCTGGAAATCGGACGGTTGCTGCAAAATGCTTCACTCGTGAGAGTTTACGCAGTCAGCTTTCCATAATTTGCAAATGCTAAGATCCAGTCAGGAAAACAATAACTGAATAATACCTCCTAATGTGCCTAGTCCTACGAAAGTGGTACACATTAGCAGACTTTACCCTCATGCATTAACATAATCATGCCCAAGATACTTAATACTCTGTTCTATTTGCTGTACTTTAAGTTAAGTATGAAAATTTATCTCATCAAGATTAACGCTCCCAAACTGATTTATTGGTCTATTCTCGTCGCTTTCTTTCTTCCTGGATGGTGTGATGATATCAACTGTTATCCCTTCGTATACTGAGTTAATGGACTGAAGTTACTTTCTTGTGAGGTATACCTTCCTGGAGAATGAAATCTTCAATACACGCTCCAAAAAAGAGAACGTAGTTTCTTGGTTTGCTGACTCTACTCTGTGAACAAGAACTGATAAATTGACAAATTAGTCGCAGATATAAAGGACTCTGAAAATACAAAAATTACCTCAGCTGAAAAACAACTTTTCCACAAGCATCGAAAGAAAAGAAAATTCTTAAGTTATACAACAATGAAATGTCACAAGTTCTGAATTTCTTGTGTTGAAGAGAAGATTCCTTTTGAATTTTTTTTCCCCAAACAATTTGAATGTTTCATTTGGCAGCAGTTACACTCACAGCCAATGGCTGTGTGAATAATATCAAATTCGCGAGTTATTTAACGGGGAATCGACCCTTGACATGCAAACGGGTTACAAAGAGACAGCGACCTTCTAATGCACGAACTATTTTGCATGTCATACACTTAAAGGCGTGAATACGGGATTCGCCAAAGAAGAGGCCTTACGCCTCCCAAGACCAAATTCGTCACGCTCAGCGTTTAATGAAAAACGTACATAGTTTCAAATATGCCTAAAGAATAGAGAATACCTGGAATAAGGTCTTGAGAAACGTGTCTTTGGAATTATTTTCTACAGGAGAGACAGTATACTTGAAAACAAAAAAAAATAGCGCGCGCACATGAAAACATTACATTCTTAATGAATGATTCCGAGGTGAACAGTTTTGTTTTCCCGAAAGTCCTTATGTTTCCCTCGACGTCTCAGAAAACATCAGGATTATTAGGATTCGAGGCAAAACAAACTGCGCGATTGTGTCCTGTTCGGGATACATTTAAATTTGATCAGAAGCACATTACCAAGAATCAACCAGTCAGAGTGCTCGTTTTTTTTGAGTGAAAAAGTCTTGGTATATGACAACACTTATTATAACACAATCTCATCCGGCTATGCCAAACCTCAAGAACATACAGGTGCGGAAATGACACCTTATTATCACATCACAAACGAGTCGTTAAAAGATATCCTAATAACAGCTGAGCTTTCAGGTCAGAAGATTCAAAAGCGCAAGCGAGTGGCAGGAGTCACACAAGCATATCAGCGCCTTTTAACGATCGACTGCTTTTTGCTTTCGGGCTTACCCGGCGTGTCGTCGAATGCATTGTAGAGTTACTCACTGGTCAAGTGACTCCTTTCATTGCTCTAATTCAACTGTCCTTCATTCAATGATCAAGATAGTAGATTTACCATACAACACACGCCATCAGTTAATTTCCTTTTATTTAGGAAAGTATACTGATTTACGACCCAATTACTACAATTGAGTATGCAATAGTAGCGCTATGTAACGCAACAACAGACCTTTTCTCGGCCATGATCGGTCTCAAACACTAGCACTAAAAATGGGAGAAACACATGCATCGTTGGAGAGCGTTTGAGAGCATTTGTGAGCTTCTGGTCAGAGCTGTTGAAGAAGGATCAAAGCGGCCATCCAAATCTTTGAAAAGCTCCAAACTACGACGTACATCAAATTTGACTTTCTCGAATTACATGGAACGACAAGTTACGCGACAAATACGTAAAAAAATTACTTTTACAAATTCAGAATAAATCAGAGTAAATTTACCTAGGGTGAAAAGAAAAAGAAACGGCCTAACTTTTACGGAATGTTCAGTCAAAGTCTACCGATGTCTGCTGCTTTCACCGCCATATTGAAAATGAAGCTACCACAATGCAACGCAATCGGAGTGCGCACACCGCCCGCTTTTGAGGTACAGTTGTGATGCTGCAATGAAGATGCAGTCGAAGTGTAGCCGAGGTGAAGCTGAGGTGCTATCACACGTACCTTACGACAATCTTTCCTGCTGATAATGAGGTACCCAGTTTTCAGTGTTAGATTCGTAGCTTTATTTAAAACCAAGTTGTGCAGCTCTTATCGTCTATTATAAAATTTTAAAAGTGATGAATAACCAAATCTTTCTCAGGTATGATATAATGACAAGGTGCTGGAATCTTAGCCCTGAATTTCGTCCCCGGTTTGAAATCCTGCGTCAAAGAATGGATGAATATCTTCGTAATGAGGTTTGTTGTTATGATATAACGAGAGCAATTACTCTGTTTTTTTTTCGGAGCGATAAAGCCTTTCTTTATTTTTCTTGTAGTTATCTCCTTTTCATAAAATTCAAGGAGTCTCTGGCAGCCATTTTAAATCTTAAACCGTTTTAGCCGCGCTTGAATTCAGATTTTAAGTATGATGCAATCTTTGACCAATCACAGATATATACAGTGATTATACACTCAGTGTAAATTTTGTCTTCTTTCGTTCAATCAAATTTGTCAAAAATCATCGGTCTTTGATTTTTAGTCTGAGTTTTCAGGAAAGTTTGTCAAATTATTAGATATTGAAGACATTTACAGTTGAACAATTACGTCATTAAATGAAGTTCTCGTTCATTACTCCCTACCTTCCTTTCAGCAAAGAATGATAAATATTGCATTGATTTACAGACGTATTTGGAACTAATAAACATGGAGAAATATGATACTGTAAGATACTCCGAGGCTGAAGATCTCGGCGCTGAGGATGAAGGACGAAGTAAGCAAGTCACAAAGAGCTCTGCAGCAAAAAAACTTGGAAAATGGGCAAGCGACCGACGCTAAAGTAAATATATTACCTAGATGAGGCTGTTACAGACGGTATACCGAGATGATTGATAATGAATTAATCAGGAGAATCTATGTACAAGGTCAAATAGATGACATAAATACTAGAAATGACTGATTACAGACTGAAATGAAATTGAAATTTCCTAGTATGTAGGTGGAATTCATTTGGAGGACGTATAAACTATAAAAAAAAAAGTATTAGTGTTTGTGTTCAATTCACCGCTAAAGCTGCTTAAAATGGTCTGGGAGGAAGTATCTTGCAGCTAAATTGGAGTAGAATAATCAGTGTTTTTCATCATAAACGACTTTTGAGGTGAAAAGTATACATGGAGCAGAAACGATCATAATAGCACTTCAAAATGTACCAACGTGTAATGGGAACAGTTAAGAACAATGAAAAATGAAACTTCGATATTCCATCGATTACAAGTACATTTAACTGCAGAGTTGGTTTAGCACTGGTCACTGCTGGTTAGCCCATTGGGCTCAAGATTGGGTCGTCAGGGTTCGAGCGTAGCCTTGGTCATTGTGTTGTGTTCCGGTGGAAGACACCATACTCACACAGTTCCTCTTCTCAATGACGAATGCATTCGAATGCATTCGAATGCATTCGAATGCATTCGAATGCATTCGAATGCATTCGCTCTTACGAAGGGCAAACGCTCGAAACGTCAGCTTTGAAACTCCATACGGGGGCCAGTTTACGTAATCAACTCAGTTGATAAAACTAAATTACCCTGTTATACTCTCTCACCGATGCAGCACCACAGTTTCTTTAGAAACTTATCCCCATTCAAGGGGAGTTTGATATAAAGAAAACAAGCCCAGAAGGTGCCCAATCTCCAAACCAAAGAAAAGTTGAATAAAAACTGATGATTAGCGGCATCCATTCTATTCTTAAAGAGGCTTTAAATGTTATTCAATATTCTCGTATAATAAATTATTACAAACCTAAACAGTATTCGAATGCTGAGTACATATACGTAGTTAACGATTCTCAAGTAGTCGGGAATCCAATTCCTACTCTTGGCCACCTCGCAAAAAATGGAGAAATGAAGAAGTGGCTTGTCGAAAACCAGAGAAAATTATCGACCGCGAGTTTGTGAACAACTTTTCGAATCATGTGCGAAAGTGAATGTGCCCCCCCCGGGCAAAAAAAAGTTCATTGCCTCTAACTGCGTGTACAAGGTATTATCAAGAAACTATTGAGCAAAAAAAACGAACCTAAGAGTAACTCACAAACAGGTTGAATTGCTGTCAACGTCTACGTACCATTTGGCCCATGAACCAATTCACCGCCGTGATCGAAAAAACAATTTCACTCAACACTCACTCATTTATGAATTAGATTGCTGTAAACATTCTAAAAATCCCCTCAGGGGTAGGGGTGCAAGGCTTCCGCAAGGTTATCATAGGAGAGGAGGTGGGGATCATTATAAGCCGAGATATTATAATCTCTCGTTATAAACACATTTATAGAAAGAACGCGGGTATCTATTTTTTTCCTAACAGTAGCTGACCTTAATGAATAAAGTAAAGGATGCAAAGTAAGGATTCTATACAATTGATGTTATAGTATTGCTATTTTGTCCTGTATTTTCATTTCAAGCAGGATTGTCATGATTATGTTGACAAGGTAAGGAGGGATGGTGGCATATATGAGAGTTCACCCTGAGCCCAAACTTTTATGAGCTTACGACATAATCCGAAGTTGAAAGTCCTTTCTCCCAGAATATAATGATTTGCGACATTAGTGCAATGTTTCACTCAATTTCTTTGTCAGAAATATCTGAGATAAAGCCCGCTACTCAAAGTACCATTTTATCGTTTAACAATGTTTCTAACCTTTTTCTTACTGCTCCGGCCGTTGGGAAAGTCATTATAAACTTTTCGTCAATTTGAATCCGTGATTTTCTGTTATTTTAACACGAAATTGCTCAACCAACTACGCCTACCTGTTGAAGATTTTCACCTGTTTGTTCAGCTGGTGTTCTTCTTCAGTCGTGTGACTAACAAGCTGACACAGAACAAGTGGCGAGTGACTTTAACTATGTGCAATGAAACAAAATTGAACAAACTTTAGACGTTTAGAAAAAGAATTGAAGCAATTACTGCAAAATGTCATGTTAAAAAAGAAGTCAGGCGTTCAAATTACCGGGTGAAAACAATTATGGCTTACCAAATGTTTTAGGTGAGAGGCATAAATAATGAACATATTCACAGAAACTCGGAAAAATCTCAGTCATCCTTATTTTTAGCGTAAATGAACCTGGCCAATGGAAATACAGTAAATAGAGTTTCAGAGTCCCGGCTTGCTAAACTTTCATACCAAACTAAAAATTATCGCGGTTAAAGTTGTAATTATCAACAGTTGGTTACCTGCATGTGTAAGCTATTGCGCTCGGTTTTGTAAACGTTTGTCATGCTACATAAATTCGCAATATGGTTCATTTTCATCCGAGTTGTTGCATTTCAAATGAGAGCTGGAGCTTCCAAATACGAAGAATTCAAAGTTAATTGGTGTCGCCAGCGAAAATGGCGACTGGATTGGGAACGTCTGCAGAAACCTTGTCAGAACCTTAATTATAGAAGACACGATGGACAACAATATCAAAGGTAACTCGCTATTGAATTACGTAAGGAAAAAAGCCCTGTTATTGAACATAAGATAAGAACTGATTAAGAGATCTCAAATAGGCAGAGTCAAGGCCTGACTCAAAGTTTTGACATGCTTTGATTTAGCTGAATCTTTTAATCAGGTTACCATTGCAAGAGAATATTACCAGGATTTTGTAATACACCAACTTATCCTGCTGACCCCAGAGGAAAACTAGCCCAAAGAGCAAATTTTTCGAGGTCATTCACTATCACCTTTTAACAAACCGTCTTGCTCGCAATAATAATAATAGAAGGGATTTGGCCTACATGTTGCCCGTAGGGCTCACTGACCCTTACATCCTTGATTAGAAATATTTATGGCTCCAGTATGATTTTGTTTATATTTTGAACAATTAATGTGGACAGATGGTAACAGCTTATCCAACCAACTGACAATATTTTGCCTCAGGTTGAAAACGTCTCCTGAACACAGTGAAATATTTGATTTACAAATCCGGCCCGCAGGGGAATATAGTCGGTTTTTCGTCCAGTCCCGCACGCATACTGCTCAGCGGAAGACATTCGGAGGGGACTCGTGGAGAGTGTACATTGAAGGGCCCTCACACCTTGCAGGGACCGTGTTTGATCACAATAATGGAGTATACGAGGTTTTGTTTCTTATCATGGAGCCTGGAGAGTATAAAATCAAAATGATTCTGGATTATACATTGTGTGATGGATTAATTGATCCTCCAATGGACTGGTTTAAAAATGGTAAGAAACAGCTGATCGAAACTGAAAAGAAAACACATTGTAGCTGAAGACCCTTTCTTGTGGGTAATCTCCTGGGGTACTCTGGTAAGACGGCTGATGATATTCAAGATTTCTTAGTGTTCCCATTCGCCGTGCTCGTGTTAAGTCTCATTCTTTACAAGCTTCCAACGTATTCATACATGGTCAAAAACGAAGTACTTTTGCCTCGAAAATCGATCTAGGTCAGAGTGGACAGCCACAATAGGCATGATCAAACCCCGCCATCAGCAAACTAAAGAAATCAGTTAGTCGGTTCATTTATATATCAATGAATGGATTTGCGATTAAGAAAATTTTCTCGCCAACCAAATAGTACTCTGCAATCACGCTAACGAATTTCATGAATTGCGGTAGATGTAAGTGATAGATAAAATTTCCACTCTCTTATTTTCATCCTTTTTCATGTCATTATTTTGTTTGTGATTTATTTTAAGCTCACTGCTCGGGAAAGTTACACAATGTTTCCCTTGGCAAGAATCTCTTCTCAGAAATGACTGGATATATCAACAAACCTCTGTTGTCTGCTAAAACCAAAAAACTTACCATCCCATGGCAACGCCTCACAACCATAGGTACGTTGAAATCCCATCTTTAGAATACCTTTCTTATAATGTTTTGAAATTCACTTTTTATTTATATTGGGCGAAAAATTTTAGCTGCAGTTCAATTTAATTAAAGCGTTCTAGATACAAAAATAACTTTTACTTTAAAATGCGAATGGAAATAATAATAATAATTATAAATAATAATAATGTCAATAAGAACCAGCTCTATTTATTGAGAGTAACGCATACATATAACAGTATAACTCATGATGAACTTTATATATGAAATGACGTTATTTAAACTTAAGAAAGAGCAACCTCCCTCTCACTTATATCTTTTAATTGTACATTTCCCTTAAACATGGTTGTTTGATGCTTATGTCCAGTCATCAGATTTTCGGTCACCCTTTGCAGGAAAACTTTACCATAAGTCTAGCGTGCCGTGACTGTCCATAATTTGTCATCTTTGTTCATGTTAGAGATTCAGAAAAACATGCGCCAAGCAGACAGAGAGTGTGATATTCAGTGTAACCTGGTGTGGGATGGCTTTGGTAGATGGGTGACTGGTTACAAATGGCTACCGTACATGGATTTTACAGGAGAAGGTAAGCAACATAATGCAACTGAAAATAGTTCCAAAAAAGAAAAAAAACTCTAAAAACTGCTTATGAAAGGCGATATGAAAGGCGATGTAAATGTGGTCCGTTTCTTTAGAGGATCATGTGATGGATGGAGGAAAAGAGCCTTCTCCGCCGAGATGAGTTCTCTAGAAAGTGCTCAAGCCTAATATTCGAAGCCTCATTAAACAATGAATTCGTCCATTTAGAATGTACGCTACGAGTGAACTTCGCTTGTGGATTACTTTAAATAATATAATTCTTGAAAACGATTGGTTCTTAAAAGCCCTTATTCGTGACTCGACTGGCTTTTTCTAGTCAAAACTGTCAGATTTCACCTTTCCAATTACAAGTAATCAGGCAGCACTTTCAGCCATTAATCATCAGTCAATAAAATTTAATTTCCAAGCTAATGCGAGCCAATTAAAATAAGAAAACTTTTTTTCATCAAGCAGGTTGGAAGGTCGTCGTTGAAAATAAACATATCTCCATACAATAAGAAGTGTGTGTGTTCTTACATTTGTCATTCCTGTGTTTTTCCCTTTTTGCTAATGATATAATAAATAATGGTAGGAGGACCGAGTGGAGTCCAATTTGGTCTTTAATCATACGAGTGATTAACAAAATCGGACAACTGCAAAGCGGGGGTCTGATTTGTCAATCACGAATACGATTACAGATAGAATTGGACAACGCCAAGTCCTGTTACCAATTAATCATAACCACTACAATTTCCGAAAAACAAGAAAATAAATTTAGCAAAAAATTTGGAAATTTCCTTTTTTTTTCAGGGTAAATGGTTGTTGCTATGGTTATTTTGATTAATTCTGTGATTAGTGGATTTAGCTGAGTGGACTTAGTATGATTGGCTGCTCTAACTGTTCGATTACATGTGTTCTAAAACAGCCAACCGTCCAATTACACTGTCTGATTACAGTTGTACAGAAAGATTAGTGAAATATAAAGCAGCTGATGCACCAATCACATTTGAGGAAATTGTAATGGTTATGATTAAGTGGTAGTCAAGCCACTTGTCTTTCAATTTAGAGGCAATCGTGCTCTTAATTTAAAATCAACCTCGTGCTATGCTCGGCAAATTTGAAATCCCTCCTCTGATTACTCCCTGAATTGTACTTCGCTTAGTCCTATTACCACTGCTTACGAATTTTCAACAACAACATTAACATCTACCACTGTATCATTATAAGACAGATCAATCATAATAACCTCAACATATTGGTCTTTGTTGACAGATTTCTCATCTTTGCAAAACAAATATAAACGCCAACACGATCATGCGGTTGGTAAAGGCGTATTCTGGGTCTATGGTGATTCGCTGAGCTATTACTTCTACGAATCACTCAATTTTCCCATGTCGCAAAGCTTGTGCTTTAAAATATTTGAGAAATGCAATAACACGTATAACTGGATATACCCAAAGACACTTTACGAATTGGTAAGTTTTTGACTAATATGCTCGCGTATACAAGCATCACCAAATACAAGAATCTTTTGGCGCTGAATAAGAGTTATCATGTTAATCATCTTTCATATAGCTTTCTTAGCGCCCAGGACGGAGCGTTTTCACACACTTCATCGACAAAAATGTTTTACTGTGTTGGTTGCTAACGTGTCGGTGTTCTCTGCACGACTTTTCTGCTCTTATGCTTGTCCTTTTACAGAAGCAAAACACAGTTCTGTTAATATTTCCAGTCCAGCAGTGAATTTTACCCCCCGTTGATTTTTGTTTTTTTCTGCACAGACAGAAACATGCGCTGAGGTCAACTTGCAAGTTCCCAGAGTTTTAGGCTTTTTCCGTCAAGTGCTCCTTAGGAAAGATATGGACAAAGACAGCGCACTGTTGTTAAATGCTGGAGCTCACTATGTCAAGGTGTTCATGTCGTCCTTCAATTCCGATCTTCATTGTTGTTGATGGCAATGATGATGATTTTATAATCATCGTTATAAATGTTATAGTTCAATTTGTTTATCTTGTGTTTACGCAAAGAAAAGCGAAAAAAAATCCTGGCAATGGAACTTGATCGACATTACGGCAGGGAGGCCATATGAAATTTTTTATTCCTTTAAAATAAAAAAATGATCGGTTGACTAAAATCGCTGTGTTATTTCTTAGACGACAAGTTTCAAAAGTTATAAAGAGGTAATCACAGCACTGATAACCGAAATGAAGAGACTGTACAAGGGCAAAGCTATCTGGAAATCGACCACAGCGATCGATGCTCAATCCGCTGACATTATGGGCGCCTTCCGCAGATTTACGACAAATCACGTGTGTATTTTACGGTTCTGAAATATTATTTTCTTGTTGTTAATATGTTAATATGCATTGCTTATTTTTTACCAACAGCTAATGGAGGAAACTTCACTTAGAAGTGTGTGTAATGGTAATCGTTTCATCAAAGATCTGATTGTTAATTCTCCCTCGTAGCTGCTACACAGTTCCTTGTAATATAGTTACGAGGAGTTGGTGTTAGATCAAGATGTAAACTTCTACCTGATAAGTTTGAGTATTCTCATTACCTGTTCGCTGGATAATGTATGGATGTCAGAGGGAGACGATACATGTTAATGGTTTATGAGTCGTACGGAAGCCAAACACTTTTTAAAGTATTTTGATTATATCACTATTCTGCAAACATTTATATGCTTCCATCAAAGTTTACCTTCCTTTAGTTTGAGAGGACTGCTCACCGCTTTCAAGGCAATGCAACTGAATGAAATTTCACTTTTTTCGAGCCAATTAAGCCTGTGGAAAAAGGACTTGTGTTGAAGATACACCTGCGGTTGTTCAAACCCTTTAACAAAAGAATTTGATGTTCGTAGTTCACTTTCTGCCCTACTTTGATTAAGTACTAAAAAAAGTGATTCTCTTTCTCTGATTTGTGCACTCTAGTGTAATCAAAAAAGAAACCTGTCTCAAGGAACTGATGCATGGATAGCGTAATTAGTTTGACGACCTATTTGTTCACTTTTCAGAGGATCCAATTGTACAATGCGTTTGCCAACTCAGCCATGTGTGCAGGTGGTATAAGTGTTCTTGATGTATATCCTATTAGCGCCTCATATCCACCAGGAACGAAGGATGGGATACATTACGACAGTGAAACATTTTATCCGGTCATAGAGCAATTGGAAAAATACTTCTCGTTGTCTCAGTTAACATGACCGTGAAGAGTCTATGTAAACTTATTCATACCCTCTCGTGAAGTTTCATTTCCAATTATCAAAATATCTGGGTAATTTAGTATTATCAACTAAGTTGTTAACGTAAATTGGTCATCGTAAAAAATTTAAAAGCTGACGTTTCGAGTGTTAACCCTTCGTCAGAACGATTAACGAAGGGCTAACGCTCGAAACATCAGCTTTGAAACTCTTTAAAAATTAAAATAAAAGTAAAAACCAAAAGCCATCGCCTCTTCCACTCATTTTGCTTCAATTTAAACGAAATAACACTGAACTGAAGTGGAAAAGTTGCAATTTTTTGTAAGATACGCCATTAAGTCACTTAATATTGAATTTCGCAAACGAAACGCATCGATTTGCGATGTAAATCTAATTGTAGGCTTTAAAGCGAACAAATCTACGTTCAAACTTCTCTTACAACCTCTCTTGTGAGCTATGTTATTAAAGATAATTTCCATGTGTGAACTCAGAGGAAACATTGTAAGGTTAATAAGATACATGAAACAATTACTCAGTTCTGATTGGTTACAATAAATGCAGTTTTCAGGTAATTCAATGCAGAAGAGGTCTAATTCAGTGAAAAGAAGTAACAAACCAGACTGAACAATTCCTTGAACTGTTTAGCCGGACTTTCAACTTTTTTGCGCCTTAAAGATGTAAAAATATTATTGTATATTATTGTTGTGATCGTGTGCGGTTGGTTTAAGCGAACGCACGATTTGAATAAATTATTTTTGCATTTGACGCGCGCGCTTTGCTTCTGCATAACTATAGTAAGGTATCTCGTATTTTTACACGTATATTATCAATACGCAATCGCATGATTTTTCTCGTGCAATTTAGAATAAATAAGAACTTGCGAATTTTTTCAAAGACCACAAATTGCACTTACCCTGCAGGATCGTGCAATTTGAAAAAATGTAGTCGTGCTAATTTATTCCAAATTGCACTCGAAATCATGTGATTACTACACAAATCCACGGGATTCAGTAGTTTCGATTCAGCTAATGTTATGACCCTGTTATCACTACCGAGATGAAATCAACTGCTCGAATATTTTGGTAGACCGTAGCTGTGTATTGACATGCGATATACTTATTGTAAGAAAACCAATTAAAAGAAGCAATCCTCTTGCGTTTATCAATCATGATTTGCTTCTTGCAAAGCTGTCAGCTTATGGTGTAACTAAAGACGCCTTACAACTTGTACATTCTTACTTGACTGACCGTAAGCAACATGTCAAGACTGACGGTATTTTGTCGGATTGGCAAATTATGAGGTGTGGAGTTCCTCAAGGCTCAATCTTGGGCCCCCTTCTCTTCAATATATATATGAACGATGTGAATTTTTCAGATATTTCGTGCTCTTTAAGATTTTATGCCGATGACACTACTGGGTACTCTTCAAACCTTTGTCCATCTACCTTGCAAATAAATCTACAAAACAACGTTGGTCTACTCGCTTCCTGGTTTTGTGAGACTTTCTGGCGATCAATCATGGTAAATCTCAATCCATTGTATTCAACAGAGCAACTTTACCAACGCCCTTTGTTATTGACAGTAATGAACTGTATTATGTTACACATATCAAGCTTCTTGGAGTAGTCATCGACAATTCACTCTCTTTCAACGTACACATTAAAGAAGTCTGCCGAAAAGTGAACACAAAAGTTTCAATTCTCCGTCGCATTCGTAAATTCATACCCTCAGATGTGATGATTAAATTGTACAAAGTTTTCATTCTCCCTCACTTCGAATATGCATCACCCTTGTTTGTAGGTCTGAGTAAGGGTCTGTCTGCGAAACTGGAGTCAACCAACGCATTCGCTCTGAGGACTCTCTCAATTATTCTAAATCGACTGCTTACGAAGAGTTATTGAAAACTGCAAATATTAAAAGTTTAGAACATCGACGCATAGAACAAGCACTTATACTTGTATATAAAAGTATTCATAACCAGACACCGAAATATATTCAGGACATGTTTTCTCTGCGAAGTAATGGTTACAGCCTACGTGGCCATCTTAAGGTTGTTCTTCCAAGACCAACCTCATCTTATATGCAACATTCTTTTACCTACCAGGCTAGCAAACAATGGAACAATCTGACAGACAAAATAAGGATGTCGGAATCCCTTTCTATATTTAGGAAAAATTTGCAAGACATACAGTTGTCCTCATCGTATGACTGCAGCTGTTTGTTTTGTAAACAAATAGTCTAGTCACCGATATTCCCTTTTATTAAATTATTGATTACTTTAATAGCAATTATTCATTCTAGATAATTAATTTTTATTTCTTACCTATTACTCATTACTTATACATGTCAATTATGTCAATTTTTATGCCACATTTGCATTTAAACGAGCTATTCGCTCATATGCGATATGTGGTTAAATAAAGTTACTTACTTACTTACTACAAATTTGCCATAGTCGTAATTTCGTTGTTTTCTGGTCCTCACGTAACTCTGATGAGGTTCCTTAATCACCGAGCTTCAAATTTATCATTACTTATTGGAGTTTGGCGACAAAATTGTGTTTGTTTCATTGTGGCTTCTACTCATCTAATGAAACCGCACTAACTTACCCCTCCCCTCCAGCAATTGTGCACTCGGGTTTAGTTTCCACGCGGCCAACTTCGCATGAACGCGTCCGCGGAGTGTGTTAAGAATTTCGAATAGACATTCGCACATATACTTGGGTTTTTGACTGCTGTTGTTGGCTTGCCGAAGAGAGATATTTTGAAGGTAAGCTCATTTTAATTCTCTAATGTGTTTTCTATCTTTCGAGGTGGAATCCTAGGTTAATTCGATGCAAATTCTTGGAAACATGCCCCTTACCTTTCGAACAATACGAAATTCGAATTCGTTCGGTGGAACTGCAACTGTAAAATAAATGTGGAAAGGAAAGCATTAAATTCTAGTGTAACAAATCGCATAAACGCTGTGGTGGAATTTTTAGATTAGAACATTTATCTTATACAAGGCATAACGTTGCTGGTCAGTCATGTAAACTAAATCATGGGCAAATGAAATAATCATTATTCGGTAAGATTTTGAAGTTCGATATTTCTTCTCGAAGTAATACACTTCAGTTTAATAAAAGGAGTACGATGTCAACTTACACAGTTTTATTTATCCTTATTTTTCTCAAATTTAATCAAAATGTTGTCCCTCTTTACGTTTGAAATTCAAGTATTTTAATATTCTGCATTCAAGGGAATATTGTTGTTGATACCAAAGTAAAGACCTGTGCACCTACACTTTGGGTTATTCTCACATGATCTAAGGCTACGTTTGGTCTTTTCTTGCTTCCTGTTGTCTATTTGCTCCGATAGCTTTGTAGCAATCGTTAACTCTCACTTCGGGTTAGATGATAAATCTCCTGGTCTCCTACACATGCAGTTACAGGGGAATAGGGTGGGTGGGGAGACTTGCATCCCAAATCAGAGCCTCAATATATATTTCAGATTTCCAATGGTTGACATGTCTGATGTAGTCGTTCAGTTCAATAAATTATAATCAGTAATTGGCTCATTTCACATTAAGGCTACACTTCTCACATGTTCAAGTGGAGCTTTGTTTTATACATAGTGATATTACACACTGAAAAGGCATGAAGTAAATTTTTATACACAAGCTGGTTTTTTTCTCATGTAAGGAAAATGATACATCTACTCAGAAGCTATATTTCATATTTCTTCATATGTAAACCATACCAAGGCAATTCTTTTTAAACCTTCCCTGGAAGCATTTTGCTTTTCAAACCATTTGGAAAATTTATCAAATTCCACCCTCAGGGCTGTTTATTAGGTCAAATTACTTACAAAAGATGAGTGAGGAAAGATGTGCCACTTACCAGACTTTTGTGAAGGATTATGTGGAATAGAAAGCTTGCAGAAAAATGCACAAAAGAGAAAACAAAGAAAGATTTGAAAATTTTCAAAGAATTTTTGCATTGCAAAGAAAAATTAGACATTTATCTTGATAATTTTATTCCCTCTGTTTGACAAAAAGATGGAGAAGATTATAAACGGTCATGCCTTGTTTTGAGAATTAAGAGGTATTTTCATAATTTTTTGCTAGCTGACGGTAGTGTAGCATTATTTCTATCAGCAAGACAATTTGTATAATTTACATCTTTTAACAATTAATAGTCATTGAGCAATGATTGAATCTCCATAGCCATATAATATACATAATCCCAGGTTGAAAACCTTGGTAAGATCTTGACAAGATCTTGGTGAAATCATGGCAAGATCTTTGATAAAATCTTGGCAAGACCTTTGGTAAGATCATGTAAGATCTTGGACAAGATCCTGCAAGAAGCTGCAGGATCTTGCTAAGATCTTGACAAGATCTTTCAATGATCTTGGAAAGATATTTTTAAGATCTTGCTAAGATCTTGACAAGATCTTTTAATGATCTTGTCAAGATCTTGGTTATGATCTGATCAAAATTTTTGTAAAATCATGCAGGATCATGGTAAGATCTTGACAAGATCTTACAACCCTTGCGAAATGGCTTTTGGAATTCCTAGGAATTCCTGGGATTTTCCTAGGAATAAAGGTGTGAATTTTCACAGTAAATTCGGACTGGGAATTCCTAGGAATTCCCAACCATAACAACTCTGGTTCTAAAAACCTAGAAATTCCTAGAAATTCCCAAAAATTCCCAGAAATTCCAAGTTTATAGCCAACAGGACTTGGAATTCCTAGGAATTGCAACTCAGAGAACCGATGACTTTCCCTGAAAAGCTGTAAATCTAAAAAATTCCTAGGAATTTCTGGGAATTTCTGGGAATTTTTGGGAATTTTTAGGAATGTTTAAGAATTACTGGGAATTTTAAGCAAAAATTTGAGGCTAATGATATAAAATAAATACTTTAAATAACAAAAACCCAGCTAAAATTCAAGTATTCAATGAAATTTATTTAGAAGCTTAATTAAGGCTTACATGTAAAATATTTTTGATAATTACTAACATCAATGTGTGGTAATATTAGGATGGAATTTGATTTATTTTTCTTTTCTTGAAAACTTCATACGGATTAATCCTCAATTACAGCTATTCATATAAAATAGTTCTAATCAATCATTAAATTTGGTTTGACACAAATTGTGAATAAAATCTGTTGATTCTCTTCCATAAAATACAATTTATCTTAAGTTATATTTATATAGTTATATTCTTGGGAGTGAAGGGGCTAATTACAGACAAATAAAATTGATTTTTTTATTAAAATCTTGTTGTAACTGTAACAATAAATTAGAATGAAGTTATCCTAAACTGCAAACTTAGCTGCTGTTTGTACTGTTTCTATTTTTTTTCCTGGGCTCACAATGAGTTGGCCTTGAATGAGGTTGTCAACAAGAACCTTGACCATTTTGTATCTGGATTCCTTGACATCTGAATTTGAAAAAAAATAATATATTAAAATATGTATGTTTAAAGCTCAGACCAGGCTTTTAAGATGGCTATGAGGAAAAGGGCATTCATTGGATTCTCAAATTGAGAAATCTCTGTTATATTGAGTGACTTTTATATTGGAGTTAGTACATCTCTCTCATGGATTTTACTAAAAAAGGGCTGAATACATTATTTTGTTTTTACCAAGGAGGCTTCTTTATGTACTAAGGTTTGTTATGAATCTTGAATGTTCCCAAACGTGACTAGAGGAATCTTGAAACCTTACTGATAGGTTTATTTCATTGTAAAGCATAAGCTTAAGAAACTGCAGCATGCAAGTGACCGATTCGATTCTCAGAATTTTTCTAGTTTCAGTTGCGCCGAGCGTTATGTAAGCTTAATTCAACCCGCTACATCTATTCTTTTATAAGATTTTGATCACGTAACGAATATCGCAATTTTTACTCACCACAAACTTTCAAAATCGTAGCTTTACAGATGGCCACTCGACCCTTGTTTGTACCAGTCAATATGTCAACTGTTGTCCCTTCTTTTAACTCCACGGCGCCAACGACTTTCTTCTCTTTTACAACACTCACGCTATTCTCGTTTTCCCATTGAACCACAATAATAGCTATCTTTAGAAATGTTATATTAAGCAAAACAGTTGAGAAAAGCGATCAACCGATGAAAAGTACATTCAAAGATGAGCGCCAAATGGAGTCTTCTTTGTTTCCGATCACGGGCATGATCACGTGGATCTTTTAGGACTTGTCATTGGCTAGCAAAGTGAACCCGCTGGCTTGCCGATTGCAGGGTTGACAGTAGCGCCCGACTTTATTCTGACTTCTCCGACCAGTTCTCTGCTTCTAGAAGATGGATAGCTTGGTGATATAAATAAAGATGTGAGCTCACTCTATGTAGAAATAATCGACAAGAATCGATCGTATTACAAATGCACGATTTGTGGCCGAAAGTTGTCGAGGAAACAGAGACTCGAAACTCACTTGAGTTGTGTTAATGGCAAAGGTGAGAAATAACACAAGCCAATCACAGTTTTGAATGCGACTACAAATCGTCTTTTACCCTCATATTTATAAAAGAAGGATACCACATTCGGAAGTATAAGAGATACATAGATGATCCCTGAGTGTACCAGTACCTAAATCTACACAGCTTGACCGTAGCAAGCGTTCAGCAACACGTTCCAACACGGCCATCTCGATTCCTCAGTCAGTCGTTTCCACTGAACTTAAAGCAGTATTGACAACAGAGTAGAGTGCGTCTTACAAAGGAGAAACATTTGTACAAGAGACAGGAGTAGCTATATGCGATTACAGAGGTGCGTTGGAACTCTGGTCCACAAATAGTTATGCACTGCCCGAAGTATAAAACAATTTTGTTGATAGCTGACAGACAGAGAAGAACAACAAGTAAACTTAAGAGCTGTTATTATTGAAGTGTGACTAGCACTTTTCATTTTTATATAAAGAAGGACTTGTAATTTGCACCAAAAATAAAAAGATGTAATATTTTTTTGGGAGATCCAGTGATTGGGACATCTAAGAAATTAAGTTATGAAAGGAAACTTGGCTGGTACTTCTCACTACTAACAAGTCTTGTTGACAAATATTTTCAGATCAGAGTTTCAAATAAAGTGAATTGAAGACATCATATAAAAGGTGTTTTTCCTCAAAGGGAACATTGACTACCTCTGTCTTGTCTGCATGCCAAATGTTTGCAAAGTGTGTGGATGATCCACAAGTATTGGAACTCTTACAAAAATGTTTTGTAAGAATAAAAACAGCAAAACAAATTACAGCAATTAGTCATGAAAATAGAGCAAAAAACTGAAAAAAAAAGCAGCAACAACAATCATGAAAAAAGAAAGATTAATTAGGTGTTGAATTTGTTTGTCTACCCTGGTGAAAATCTTTCAAGGATCTTTAAGGATCTTACAAGATCTTCATGAGGACCTTTGAGGATCCTCTTGAGGATCTTCATGAGGATCTTCAAAATTCTTGTTAAGATCTTCAAGGATCCTTCATTTTCTTGTCAAGATCTTCAAGGATCTTTCATTTTCTTGCCAAGATCTTCAAGGATCTTTGATTTTCTTGCCAAGATCCTCAAGGATCTTTCATTTTCTTGCCAAGATCTTCAAGGATCTTTGATTTTCTTGCCAAGATCCTCAAGGATCTTTCATTTTCTTGCCAAGATCTTCAAGGATCTTTGATTTTCTTGCCAAGATCTTTGAGGATCTTTGACTTTCTTGACAAGATCTTTAAGGATCTTTCATTTTCCTGTCAAGATCCTTGAAGATCTTTACATGAACTTTGAAGATCCTTTAAAGATCTTTGAAAATTCTTTGAGGATCTTCCAAATTCTTGTTAAGATCTTTGAGGATCTCTCATTTTCTTGACAAGATCTTCAAGGATCTTTTTGAAAATTTTGAAGATCCTTAAAGATCTTGGAAAGAAAATAAAAGACCCTTAAAGATCTTGGCAATAAATTGAAAGATCTTTGAAGATCTTGGCATAAAAAAGAAAGATCCTTGAAGATTTTGACAGCCAAATTAAAGATCTTTGCAAGAGATTTGAAGATCCTTAAAGATCTTGACAAGAATGTCAGTGAACCTAATGAAGATCCTGGCAAGGAAATGGAAGATTGTTGAAGATCTTAGCAAGAATGTTATAGAACCTTCGAAATTTTGACAAGAAAATAAGCATACTTAAATCCTCATACTAAGTTAAAAAGAAAAATTGAACCAAACATAAAAAAATGAAGATGAAACTTTTTTTATTGCTAAACGAGAATTACCCATCCTCTTCTAGTAGGACTACTTCTACACTATTTCTGTTCAGACTTTAGGTTAGTACTAAGATTTTCATTTTCCAAAAAATCTGGCAACAGTCCAGCTCAAAGATAAGAAGACCAAAATATATGTGTTAAACTTGTCTAGGACTAGACTATGACCAGACTCAGACTACTCTTACAGAGGGGGTAAACATGAAAAAAAGGCAAACAAGAGTACTTCAATGACTATATTTCTGAACCATATTAACCTATATACCAAAGGAAAGCTTAGGAATCACACATACTGAATATAACTAATATGTTGCCCTAAACTAATTTGTTATTTGACATCAGATCAATTTGTCCACCACATGGTGTGAAAAACCTAGGTAAACTTGAGAAAAGATAACTGCACAAAGATTGCATGAAATCAAGTGTTTTTAGTGTCAAAACAAAGTACTAGGGTCGTTCTTTTGGATGAGCTGAGGAACGTTTGGAGTCGTTTATATTATGGGCACAATGCCCGTTCAAAGTTCACCGAGATTTACAATTATTATTGTGAGTTATTCCACAACATCTTACGTAAAATTCAGCTTATAGAGAAACTGTCAGCTTATCCAACTCAACTCAGTAAGAGGATACAGCCCTGAAAACTTCAGATTAATTGAACTAATACATCCTGAGGTACAAAATAAGGGTTTTCGGGAATTCATATGACAACCTCTAAAAGAGCTTTTTAAGTTGGTTACACAGAACCATGTAAATTCACACCTTCTTCAGAAACATGTCCTTCAGTGAGCGTCGAGGAGAATCTCTCTAGATCGATAAGCCTGTATCCTTGTCCCTGTAACACATCATTTGCATCCTCACTCTCCAAGAGCTCAGAGTAAGAATCATTAGGCGAGGATGGCATCTTCATTTTCTTTCCAGAAGTACCAATGAATTCTTTTTATTCAGCCTCACAGTCAGAGCAATCGCGAGACCTGCTTGGAGTTTGATTGACGATTTCGGTTGTTTCTGTCTCTCTTTTCGCTTGTTTCTGAACTCCAGAAAACGCCTTTCCTTTACCTTTATTTCTGTGTACATTTTCCCTTTAGTTCCGACCATTGTCGATGATATTTGCCGTAAAAACGAGCTTCTTATGTTTTTATGCGACCGTTAAAAATCTCGGCGCGTATAAATTCCTATCCCATAATGCAAAACCCTATTTGTTGTCATGTAAGTAGTCACAAAGTTTCCCGAAAGCCTCGAGCATGGCGTTGCTATGCGGTAACCTTCATTACACTTATTGCACAATAATTTTCTGCGAAAATTCCTTGTTGTGTTTAAATTATAAAACAGTGAGCCCTCAATTTACAATTTTGTTATGTTTGAAATTACTTGAGGATTTCAAAGGAACCTAAGTCATAATGCAGAGATGTGGTAGAGATCTTGACAAAGTTGCCTTTGAGATCCACATCAAATTCAAAAAGGATCCTTACAAAGAGCTGTACAAAATCATGAAATGAATCTTTTAAAGATATTTGGAAGATCCTTTTCAATTCCTTGAGGATCTTAAAGGATTGTAGAACAGATCATGCAAAGATCTTGACTAGGATCCTTGTAACTCCTAATCAAATTCTTAAGGATCTTAGCAAAGATGATGATTTTAGCAGGATCCCTAAAAGGTTCTTTTGAAGGTCTTTAAAAGATCGTCATTAAATCCTTGAGGATCCTGAAGGATCCTTGAAAAGATCCTGCAAAGATCTTGACTTAAGGATCCTTGTAAGATCCTGATCAAATTCCTAAGGATCCTGGCAAAGATCTTTACAGGATCCTTGAAAGGATCTTTTGTAGGTCTTTAAAAGATCCTCATTAAATCCTTGAGGATCTTGAAGGATCCTTGAAAAGATCTTGCAAAGATCTTGAGTAGGATCCTTGTAAGATCCTGATCAAATCCTTAAGGATCCTTGCAAAGATCTTAATAGGATCCTTGAAAGGATCTTTGGAAGGTCTTAAAAAGATCCTCATTAAATCCTTGAGGATCTTGAAAGATCCTCAAAAAGATCCTGCAAAGATCTTGACGAGGATCCTTGCAAGATCCTGATTAAATCCTTAAGGATCCTTACAAAGATCTTGAAAGGATCCTTGAAAGGATCTTTTGAGGGTCTTTGAAAGATCCTTGCTAAATCCTTGAGGATCTTGAAAGATCCTTGAAAAGAACTTTGTGAGGATCCTTATGAGGATCTTTGTAATATCCTTTGAGGATCTTTATCAAATCCTTGAGGATCTTAACAAACGTTTTTGCTTACAAAGATCTTTGAGGATCTTTTACAGATCCTTTAAAGATCTTTTAAAGATCCTTGTCCTTAAGGATCTTTGGCAGGTCTTTGTCAATCCTTGAAGATCCTCAAAGATCCTGTGAGGTTTTTCACCAGGGTAAGGCATGAAATTTCTACTAAAAGTATTGTCAACAAAAAGTCTCTGACAGCGTTTGAGGCAACTGAGCTTGACTGTTCCATGGTTTTCTAACAAAGGCAACCAGTAATGTAGGTTAGGGAAGTAATATAACAATGTAATTATTGTTAATTATTGTGGAAGTTGCCAATTTCCATTTAACATAACTGACAGCTGGTTCATGAGAAAATCCATATTAATGTAAAGATTTACTAAAACTTAGTTTGAGTAATAAATTTCATGATCTTTAAGTTATAAACATGTACATGTATGTATATCTCTTGGTAAGTTTTGTATAGCATACCTTTTATTGAGCCAAAGTTTTAAGCCTCTGAAATTACTCTTTTTCTTAAAACCTTCACATTCAAGGTATTGAGAATTTCTTAGAATTTATGTGGACCTCAGGGTATTAAAATTGCCTCAAATTCAATTCCTAGAAATTCCCAAGAGTTCCACACTTCTTAAATTATAGGAAGTTTGTAAAGCTGAGAATTCCTAGGAATTCCTAGGGATTCCAAGTCCTCACAAAACTGGAGTCTTCCTTTCCCAGAAATTCCCAGTAATTCCAAGCTTTTTAAATCAGAGTTAATTTGCATAGTTGGGAATTTTTGAGAATTCCTAGGAATTCCTAGGAATTCCCAGAAATTCCCAGATAACTGGGAATTCAGTTTGCAAGGGTCATTTGCATAATTGGGAATGTTTTAGAATTCCTAGGAATTCCTAGGAATTCCCAGAAAACTGGGAATTCAGTTCGCAAGGGAATGATCTTGGCAAGATTTTTTACTATCTTACATGGTAAGATCTTAGCAAGATCTTTCAGTGGTCTCAACTTGCCAAGATCTTGGCAAGATCCTTCCAAGATAAAGATCTTGACAAGATCATCCAAGATCTTTCATGATCATAAAAGATCTTGACAAGGTTCTCAACCTGGGATACACCAGAAAGAGTGTCTGTATGGTATTTATGTACTTGTCATTTTGTATCACAAATCTCACTTATTTGTCAGGCTTATTCATTACATTTATGATACTTAAACAAATTGCATGTAAATACCATACCAGACTTTCCATGATGTATTTTTGATACATCCTACAATATCAACAATTTATTATCATTGACTGTTTCCATTGTTATTGTCCATTGTTGACTTATGGGGGGATGCTATCACAGATGCAAGGGTTGATCAAAAAACATTTAAAAACAATAAAATAAACTTTCTCAAAACTTAAAAACAAAAATTTAATCACAAGAATCAATGATTCTTTGGGCAAAGCCCATGGGAGAAAGGAGTTATCTTCACCATTGCAAAGGGTGTTGCTACAGCTCTGCTAACTTATATGCGTTCCTTTAATATACCTTGACTGTTACAAGCATCATGCTTACCAAACAAATGTAAAAGAGTTTTATAATTTTGTCACTTCACTTTTCAGAAACATCTGCTTCTCAGTTATATGAGCCATGGATTTTAGTCAAAATGATGACTATATTGGTGAGTTTTGAAAAGGAATTTTGAAATAGAGGGGATGAAAAGAGAATGCAGATGAATGTTGAAATTAGATGGGGATGAAATAAAATTTTTAATCAAGCAACCTGAACATCAGATTAATTTTAATTCTTGAAACATTCATTAAGATTGCTTTCTAAACGTGGTCACTTTTGTAGGTAACATTTCAGTTTGCATGATTTTGCTCTAGAAAGGGTAATGAAATATTATCAACTGAGTTGATAACAAAAACTGGCCACTGCAAAGATTTTCAAAACTGACATCTCGAGCATTAGCCCTTCATTAGAGCCCTAGCCCTCATCACTCTGACGATTTCTTTAGAGACTTAACCCCTTTGCTCTAGAAAGACTTTTAGAGACTGTCATAGAACATTGGTATCAGTGATACATTATATAAGCTACTGGAAAATTGAATTAAGACTGTATTGAGATACTTGAAAAAGCAGTAGTTTTATTTGTCTTTTAGTTTGTGATGACTGTGGAAAACAATTTATCTCTGGTGATTGTCCTGATCATGGTCCATTGGAATGGTATGGTGACAGCCAGCTGTCAAATGAAACACCTAAAGGAGACCAAGCTAAGTTAACCCTCCCTAACAACCTGAACATCATGCCATCTGCAGTGTGGCAGGGCCAACTGGGTGTGTTTGCAAAGGCAAGGATGGAGAAACAAGTTATTTTTGGACCCTTCAAAGGACAGAAGATTCCTGCCAAAGAGTTCCCTCTAAGAGAAGATCACAACTTTAAATACATGTGGGATGTAAGTATGCAATAATAACTTATTGTCCTTTTATTGTTCAACTCCTAACATGTTCTTTACATGTATTCACAGTGATTGGCTAATAATGGGTTAATGGGTTCAACTCCCAAATGTTCTTTGCATGTATTCACAGTGATTGGCTAATAATGGGTTACTTCTATGAGGAAAGATCATTCATAACCATTTATGAGATTGAAATGACCCCTCTTACTCTGTGTACCCATGAGACCAAGGGGAATTCCTACTAAATATGGCATTCCATACCTATAACTAGTATAGTCACATTACTCTGCACCATCTAAGTTTTTGCTGGCCTCAGCCTTGGAAAGGGTAGATAAATCTGTTTAGAGGATAAATTGCTTGCTGGTGGAAAGAGTAGTTACTTTGATGGGAACTTATCTCCTGATGGCCATTGCTTTTTCCATACCCACCATCCAACAAATTGACCCTGATCAACAAAAAGAAAAAGAAAAAGAACTAATCCCTTAAAGGCTGAATGATGCATCGGACAAGATGAATCACTAATTAACCCTTTACACCCTAATATCAGTATGCATATTCTCCATACTGTTCTCTGTATGTTTCCTAAGGTTGGTGACAAGGAGAATTTGTTTAAAAATCAAGAGCATACTAACTTGGTGATCATTTCCTTTATTCTTGTGACCCTAATGTGTGATTCAGGAATGATATTGTAAGGAGAAATTAGATGCTTGTCACCCTCAGGGGTCAAGGTGTTAACAAATTAAAAGCATCCTCATAGACTCCTTTCTGCTGAATGGCTCTCCATTTCATGGATACAGCTGTAACATTATCCATTAATCTAACAACCAAGGCCAGGGGCTGAGAAAAACGACACCTGTCTCCACTATTGTGAGGAACTACAGAGAGAAAATAAATAGAAAAACCCATGCCCCAGTCATGTTTCTGCCCCTGTCAAGCTCATGATAGGAGCATTAGAAGTGGAAACTATGAAACAATTTCCAAGTTTTGCATAACTGCACACAAATTGACACCTCCCTCCTTACCGGAGACTCTTAGCAGTCAACGCGTACCTACAGAGACAGAGGTATAACTATTTTGTTCAGACAAAGACTTTGTGAACCTACAACTGCTTAAAACAACACCACTTGAAAAGAAATAAGTCGTGCCCAAACTCAGGTGGATACTGTAAATTATTAGGGAAGTATTAAACCTGGTACTCATTGTTTGAGCACTAATAACATACAGGAAAAAATTACTCAGTTCTAATTGGTTAATGCAGTTTTCAGTTAATTCAATGCAGAAGAGGGTTAATTCAGAGCAAAGAAAGTAACAAACCATACATTCTGATTGATCTATATTCAAAGAAACTCACAGATAGCCAATCAAATGCGAACCTTAGATGTCGCAACATTTGGCTACGCTGAAATTTTGCAAGCGAAACAATGGCCGTCGTTTTAAGTAAGTTTTCTTTCGCCACCGCAACAACAATACAGCAGCTGAAAAGCAGCTTTAACAACGAAAATAGTGTAAAAAGCACTGCTTTTTGGTTGTCGGTTTGTAAAAAGTGGTGTTTAGAGAAGGGAATTGCCAAGGAAATCAAAATTACGAGCCGATCCAGCTTAACACTTTGCTCAAGCGATTCTACGCCGAAGTTAAAAACAAACGTGGTTAAACGTCGCAAACGACGATTCCATTCCATCGAAAGTGATTCTGACACAGACTGAACAATTCCTTGAACTGATTAGGCGGACTTTTAACTTTTTTGCGCCTTATGGATGTGACAATATCATTGTATATTATTATTTTGATCGTACGCGGTTGTTTAGACCGAATGCACAGGTTTGAATAAATTATTTTTGCACTTGATGCGCGCGCTTTGCTTCTGCGTAATTATGATAAGCTATCTCGTGTTTTTTCATGTATATTATTAATACGTAATCACATGATTTTCCTCGTACAGTTTGGAATAAATAAGCTCTTGTTAATTTTTTCAAAGACCACAAATTGCACTCGCCCACTTTCATGGATTAACTCTTTTGCAAATGTGTGTCTGTAGCTTGGTTTTGAGTATCTACTGACAAGGTTATGATTTATCCAGGAGATAACACTGCCCAACGATAGAATAGCAACAGGGACAGGTTTCTAAGCATCTGGCTATGGTGCCTCTTCCATACAAATATCTTTAACAAAACTAAGAAACCTGCGAAAACTGATCGTTAGAAATTACTTCCTAGATTCTTGAAGATGGAAAAGTCAGTCAAGTAATTGATGGCTCAGATGAACAGAACAGCAATTGGATGAAGTTTGTCAACTGTGCACGCGACGGCGAAGAACAGAACTTAGTGGCTGTGCAGTTCCGTGGTGAGATTTATTACAAGACATGCAGTCCAGTGGAGTCTGGCACTGAGCTGTTGGTGTGGTATGGTGACAGTTTGTCAGTGAAGGTTGACAGTTTAGCTCAGAGGGATGGTGAGTAAAATGTTTCCTTGAATGGATTTGATCACATTGTTTAAGTTAAGTTTGAAAAAGTATATTTTACAAATAAAAATTGATTCCGTGTTACCGTGTGTCTGTTTCAAATTATATAATAAGCTCAGTTTAATGCACGCATTCTGATTGGTTCTCACTTAAGATCTATTGGAGGACAGACGTATAGATTACGTCATCATTAAAACTTTTTTTTAATTCTTTATTATATAAAACAAATAGATTCCAAGTTGCCGTGCGTCTGTTCAGTAATAGATCACAGAGGACGTCAAAATGTGGTAAAAACATCGGTGACACACTCGACTGCGCCTCGTGTGCCACTTTTTTGTTCTTACCACATTTTGACGTCCTCTGTGATGTATTATTGAATAGACGCACGGCAACTTGGAATCTATTTGTTAAATAGAGCACAGATGACGTCAAAATGTGGTAGGAACAAAGAAGTAGCGCGCGAGGCGCAGCTGAGAGTGTCACTAATATTTTTGCCACATTTTGACGTCTGTGATCCATTATTGCACAGAACCACGGTGACATGGAACCTACATGTGCATTTTATGGGTTAAAAAGGCATATTGTTGTAAATGGTGACGTCATCTATGCGTCTTTCCTCCAAGAGATCATTAGTTAGAACCAACCAAAGGCGTATAAAATTCATTTAGATTAAGATTTTACTCTGTTTCTTCAAGTCTACGTCATTTACAGTGTTGCTTTCAGTGTCTTAACGGCCTGTACATAGACACCTCAGATTGAAGTGTCTGTGCTCATACTCTTGGTGGTTCAATATGTTGTATTCCTGGGAAGAACACCGCACTCCCACAAAGCTTTTCTCCAGCCAAGGGTATGAATGGGTATGAATGCTCACACTGCTCCAGTAAACTGTGAGGGAAACGGAGATCAGCCACAAGGATATAGACTACTTGACTCGAAATCACACTCCACTTTTACATTTCCAGTCTAATATGAGAATCTCCTAGTTCAGTGAAAGTTATACTCCGTTCTCTGTGTTACGTGATTGTTGCCTTCACTTGATTGGAATTTAACCAGGTCATCTTTCGTATCTTTACTGATGTGTTTAATCCTAACAATACTACACATTTATTACTGTTGAGTTGCAATTATAGTGGTAGTTTTGATAGTTCTGATAGTTCTGATAGTTTTGTAAATTGTTCGGTTTTGACTGTCGTAATTCCTCTCTCTGTCTCTCTTTTTCTTCATTTTTCTTTCTTTCTCTTTATTTCACTTTTTTCGCAACATTTCTTAATGTAAACGGAGTTTTAAGTTATTTTCATTCCAATTTTTCTTTGTTCTTCTCTGTCCAGGTCATGATTATAACTGTAATACTTGTGGGTTGGTATTCGCTGGGTCAACCTTTCTTCGACGTCACAAGGCAGTTCGCTGTCCAGGCCTATCCCTTGACCAGACAAATACTGTGCATGACCAGACAGCTATAGAGTATGAGCCCGCGCAATCGTCTGTCACTGAGAATACTAATAACGAGGTTAGAACATCGCCTAGAGATGCAGAGTCGTTGTATGTTGTCGACATTGGGACCACAATCAATGGAACCAACAGTACGATTGTCGAGGAAGGTTCACGTTATGTCCGCGTGCTTCAGCTGGAGCCCGCATCTAGCTCACGATCTTCAAACCGAGGAGGAAGAAAAGCAGTAAAGCAAGCTGCAACAACAAAAGGCGCAACCAAAAGAAATCCCTCCGCGCAGAACACGAGAAAAGCAAAGCGAAACTCGAGGAAATCAAATGTAGCGGAGGCTCAGAAAATAGTTTCTTCAAATACTACAAAAGCGCGAAGTTCATCGTCTGGTAAGAAATCCCTGTCCTCTGATAGAACTTCCCGTGGAGCGAAAAGGACTACAAATTCCCGCCGCGGAGATGTTATAAAAAAGAAGCAAGCATCGTCAGGATCAGATAAATCCCAAGTCCAGAAAAACACCAGAAACTCGAAAGCGAAAGGTGATTTGTCTGCTAATAGCATGAGAAGTTCCAGTGATACCAGTGAGGACGTGTTAGTAAGGGAAGAATCTTCAGGAAAGGAAATAAATGAATCCACAAAGAAATCAAAGTCTGAAGAAGCAGAAAAACAACTAAACAATTCAAAATCTCCCTCGTCTCGGAAAAGAACAAGCGAAGGAGACGAAGGATCAACCGCAGGTGAGGTGAAGAAAAGGAAAAGGACCGTGCCTGCAGATAAACCCATATTCACCTGTGAGCAATGCTCCAGAAACTTTAAGTGGAAGTCTCAGCTAAATTACCACATGCGAAGTCACTCGGAAATCAAGGAATTTGTGTGTTCTTTTTGTGATAAGCGTCTCTCCCAGTTGTCCTCCCTAAAGAGACACCTACGCGTACATAGTGGAGAGAAGCCGTTTGGATGCGAAGAATGTGGCAAGAGGTTTGTAGAGAAAGGAAAGCTTACTCTTCATCTACGCAAACACTCTGGGGAACCACTGGAGAAGAAGTTCAAGTGTTCCATATGCGACAGAGGGTTCACGTTAAGTGCAAATCTGCGCACTCACATGCGAACTCACACTGGTGAAAAACCTTACCCTTGTCCTCAGTGCGGCAAAGGTTTTAAACGAAGCTCAGATATCATCAGCCACCTCCGGAGTCACACAGGTGAGCGGCCCTATAAGTGTTCTCATTGTGACAAGTGTTTCACAATGATCTCGCACAGAAACAGGCACGAGGTAATTCACACTGGAGAGAAACCGTTCAAGTGTGAGTTGTGCGGTAAAGGGTTTACCCAGCCAAACTCGGTCAAAGCCCACTTGAAAGTCCACGAAAGAAGGCAAGCCAAGCTTTCAGGCGGGGAAATGAGACAAGAAAAGCAAAAGAAAAATTTCCGAGATGGAGAGATACAGACGGATGTTCGGCCTGGAACAGACAATGACGTGCAGCTAGGAGTCCTGCATAGTGTAGCCTTAGGACAGGGAACTTGCGGAGAGAGAACGGAAAAATTGCTGGGTGTGCAAACACAGATAACGGAAAACGGAAAACATTTGCAGGTGCCTATAGATGGTATGCACCAGAAGGACTCAGAAAATGCACAGTTAAATCAAGAACCAAGGCCTACCGTACAGCCTGAGGACGTACCCCTGAGTAGTATTAATGTAGAAGGTCCTGTAGGAGAAGATGTAGCTTCGAGAGATAAAACAGAACTCACAACAATTGCAACAGAACAATTAAAATTAAGCTACACAGGTCAAGATCACACCAATGAGCTTCTAACTTTTGATAACACCCTTGTCAATAGTAAAGCACTCTTGCAAATTAGCAGCGCGGCGCCAAGCGATGGTGTTGAACACTGTCAGTTAGAGCTGGCTCCAGCCAGTGTTCAGGATCAGCTACAGCAGACTGAAGAAAATGAGACAACGCTTTTTGCACTTTAATGACCCTTTTATAAGAGGGCTTCTTGATCCAGTGTATTTTAAAAGTCTTTTCTCTCCGTCCCACAAATTTATATTAACTTTCAGTTACCTATCATTTAAGTTAAGGGGTATATGAACTAAAAAGTCCTAGTGTTATTAAACCCAAAACTGTTACAGTATCACTTGATTGCCTGGAACTGGAACAGAATTTGGCAGACTTAATTTTCTTTGTGATGAGAACACCTTTAAAACACTTCGCCTTTAACTTGTTATTTTCTTCCAGGAGTGCTGATAAGTAAAACCGGTTTGTGTAGGTTCTTGAATTTTGAAATATCGAGAAATCTCAGCTAATTGTTTGAAAGGAGGAGGGGGAATTAGTTTTAAATTTTAGGGGTAAGAATTAGAGTGTCTGCCTGATGCACGTTCAATAAAACGACTGTTGTTTGATAAATGGGGATTTTCCAAAAAATGGAGAGATCGAAAAATCCATATGTAGTTATTTGGGAACAAGAACAGCGCAGTGAAGCACATTTGGTACGAGTAGTCAGTGTACTACAACTTTGATCGTGACCAACAAAAATTTGATCCATAGTCGGTTGAGCAGTATTATTTATATTGACTCGGTTTTTCCTCTTTAGTACCAGTGCTGTTGTATCGTGTAAATGTACCATTTACAACGACATTGGCATCTCAGTTATCGTTTTGAAACAGAACCTGTGTCTGTCTCGTTTCTTTGTAAGGGGGGTTTTACTGCACTTCCTTGTGTTAGAATTGTACTAGACCCATTCCCCGAGCCAATACTGTTGGTTGGTGTTCGTCTTTTGTTATTTTCCATCTTTCGTCGAAAGTAATGCAAATATTCTATATCTTGATAGAGCATCTTTTCGCACAGATATCGATTCAGCGACGAAACTGCCTGGTTCAACTGTATTTTTGCTAAATTCATCGACTTTCCTAGACAATCATGCTCCATTTCTTCGTGTTTAGTTCTAAACTCGTGGAGTTCCTCGAAGAACTCTTTTCCTTCGAGACGGATCTCGTTCCAAAGTGTCTCGTTAAAGAATTGATACAACATCGTGTCTGCATTGTTCCAGCGGTAAATTTGTTCAGTGATGTTACCACTGGTATTCTGGTGGGTTCTTCCACCATGGAGTTGATAATGAAACTTAAGATATACAACATCATCTAATTCCCAGCATAATTTTCTCTTCAACATCACCAGTGATTCGTCCAAGTATTCATAGATAAGTACCAGGGTAAATTTATCGTCAATATCTAATATGGCGTCTCGTACCATCTCTGGTTTGTGGTAATCCGTGGTTCGGAGTCCAAGATCGAAGAACATCCCATTTTTTATGAGATTCAGAGAATCCTGCAAAATACAGCAAGTCAGTATGGATGCTAATACAAAAGTCAAAAAAGTACCAAAACTGAACTAATCGTAACATTCATATATTGAAGCCGATGAAAATAAGTGTTATATCATAGTACCTCGATTTGACAGAAAGGAACGTTTAGTCGGGTCATGACGATTACTCGTTTTCCGATAGAAAAGCAAAAGAATCTGTCACTACGAACTCAAATTTTGGTGAAGGTTGGGCTAGGGAGGCGGTAATATCCAAAATCCCGCCAAGCTATTATGCTGTATTTTCGCATCCCGCACGTACATGGGTCGATTTCCGGTTTCTGAGAGGAACTCTGCAGATCCTGAGAGTCGTGCGTGAGTTCAGGGCAGTCATCAGCGTCCTTGTCGCTTATTGTATGAAATGTTTTACATCTATATCGCGCTTGTCTGTGTTGCACGATTGTAACGGGCTGTCTCTCCTCATGTTTCCAATAGCAAGGTATAATATGTGTATTACGTCAGTCTGTGTTGAGCTTTGAGTATGCCGTTTTGCTTTGTGGATTAAAGAAAGAGCTATGTAACATGTGCATTGTGCTTGTCAATGTGTTACGCACTTATATCGGGCCGTCATAAAGAATATTTAATTGTGTAGTGCTCATGTTTGTGTTGGCCGCTTGTGTTTTCTCTATCACCAGACTGGGTAAATTCATCCGACGAGCGGGCTCCGATGGGCTCGTATTCAAATTTTGAGTGATATTTCCAGTTAGTTTATCTGACAATGCCTGTTACGCCTGGAACCTAACAATGTATGTTTGAAATGTATGTAGGAAGATGGGAACACTTTGAAAATGATCCTTCATCATTGAATCAGTTTATAACAACTAGCTGATCGTATATGAGCCAAACATCAAAAATATCCTGGGTAAGCAAACTCGCTGGGGAGACAACATCATAAGGCATTATGAACGAAAGTTTACCTTGAATCTCTTGCGCTGAATGGCTCTTCCAATGTATTTTCGAGGATTTTCCAAAAATTTCAGAAAAGGATATTGTTGATCTCCAATTTCTAGGATTTCCTGAAAATCCAAGTTTCGAAACGTCACCTCAAAATGAGACACCGGGTCACGTAATATAGTAATGAAAGCTGTCTGCGATTGCATAATCTCATCCATGACGTCACCATTAAAACGAGCGTGATTGCAAAGTATGCTGGGGAGGGTTCCGTCCAATAACATGATGTCCACATATTTCCAGTGGAATCTTGAAGGCCAATAAAATGTCGACAGTCCTCCGCTAGGTAGGGCAATGCGCAGGTTCCGTAAATCGGCGAATCGATTTAGGATATTGGCAACGACGTCACTTCCTGTATAGTGTGTCTTGAGGAAAAGAACATTCTGGATTGCCTTCTTACAGCTACGGATTCTACAATATTTATAAAAGGAATATCTGAGGTTAAACTCTGCTCAATGATTCAACGAGAATACTCACACTCAGAGAAGGAGCCCCAACTAGAGAACTTAACAAGAAGATGCGCAAAATCGCTCAATGGCGACCTTGTAACTGAAGCTGGTTTAACTGATTGACAGTTAAACCATCTTAAAGGTACTTATTAACAAGCAAACCGAACAACTCCAAGTCTGTGCTGTACTACAATGCATTGATAAGAAATTCCGTATAATATTACTCAACTGAGCCCACGAATTTCTTTGGTAGGTCAAAGCACGAATGACACAAGTCGCCGTACGTTCCTATTCATAAATATTTATGGTCACTAAAGCTGTTCAGAGCATGAAAAAGTGCTGACAGTGGTTGATAGACGTAAGGCGAAGGACTTGAGCTATTGTCATGAGACTTACGTGTTTGAAGGTAACTCTGACACTCACTTTCTATTGACTTGTTTTTTGGTGGGCTCCATGTATCCCTTTTGCCACAAGATATAATCTTCCACACCTTCCAATTCAAGATACCGTCCTTGCCCGTAGTCCAGTCCAGTATCTTGCGCAACTGATGGAGGTAATTCGTTGTTTGATTGGTTAGATTCTGGTTTGTCTATGACGTTGGTGTTTATCATGTTTCGAACTGTTCCGCTATAGTCGATGTCGTCTTTCCACACCCAACCATCTGCAATTCGGAACCTGGCCAAGAAAAAAAACGATATTGATTGCATATTGTTTTGGATAATGTTGCAACGTAATGTTATTACAATACTTTGTTTTAAAAATATTGCTTCTTACTTACGACTGATGGTTCATCTGAACATTGATAAAGAATTATTTACTAAAGGTCACTTTAATACGCAATGAATTACATTGAACGTCTGGTTTAGCTTTTTCATACTAAATTTCACCTTTTAAAAACTATTTGCCCCATATTTTCGAAACATCCTGTGGTCATCTTACTATTAAAGAGGAAAAACAGACGCCAGACCTCTCATCTCCCGATCTTCGATCTCACATTTAAACAGCCTAGAACGGCATGAAAGAATGAAGGTAATTTATTGGGACCAGTTGAGTGCCATTGACTGTGTCATTACTCTAACTATTAGTAATGGTTTGAGTTGTCTCGCTCACTAAATCATAGTCTTGGACCTGGTCCGCCTCAGGGAAACAGGTTACCAGCATTAGTTTGTGTTCATCAGAAACTTTCAATGGAAGCTGCGTATCGATTTAATTAAACTTGGTCGGTAATAAAGTTAACAGTTTGTCATCAATTAACTTCATCAGTCTCAATGAGGCCAGAGAAGAATGTAAAGTGAGTTCACCTCAAGCACCAAACAGTTATAGCAATTACTTTGATCAATAATAACATCTAAAATAAACGTTTCAGTGATCACACCCAAACAACCCTCCCTGGCCCTATCTGTTTTTGTCATAAGTTCAACGTACCTTAACGGAACTTCGACCGGTTTGTTGTCAAGCTCTGCAGCCGGTAAGCTTATTCCAAGATCTCGATACAAAACAATATAAATAGCACAGAAGATTATTCCGCAGAAAACAAGATGAACGCACCGAACCCGAAATCGGTTGAGTCGACTGGCGACTCTCATCATAAACAACCAGGGTAGGCTAGTGTAAAAACAGGCTTATGCCGCACGGTCAAGTGTTCGTGAAAAATTTCGTTATCTACGTGTACTATCTTTTCTGAAAAATCCATATAAGTTATAAATAACAGCAATAATTAGAATCTATAGCAGAAGTTTGAGAGCCGCCAGGTAGCTAACGGGTGATTCGTGACGTCACGAGCTCATTGCATGGTACCCGCGTCTTTTGCATTTACTATCCTCAGACCCAGTTCTTTTCTAATATATGAGAGATTAAAAATGACGTTTATAGCAAACTTCCTGCTGTCAGGTTTCGCATGAAAACTGCGTGTTGTATAACGTTCACGGGTCGGTCAAAATAAAGAAATACGATGTTTCTGGCGTTTGTAGCTGTTTGTTTTGAGAAAACGCGTTGTTATCGGCGATTCACCACCCGGATGCGGTGATTCCAACGCATTTTCTCGTATTTCCCGTTCGGCTATCGTGCCGAAATTGGTAATATACTCCTATATTCATCGGTGTTTTGCACTGTTAACCATACGGACATCTATATGCGTGTGTGTGTGTGTGTGCGTGTGTGTGTGTTTTCACCTTTTTGCCTCCTATAATTTCCTTGGCTCTAAGCTCCTTGCATTGGAACAATTGGGAAGAAGTTCCATCAATCGCCAAATCCACTGCGCAAATCAAATAATCAATTGGACAAATTCCTTCCCTTAAATGACGCAATTAATAAAAGCCCTTACATAATTTTTTCTCAAGCCTTTCTTTTCTATTACCAATCAACCAAACAGGTATTCGGCGAGTTACATCAGTTCACACAAATAATTATACAATTTTACAAATATTTACAACACTAGAAACCTTGAAATCTAAAATTTAAAAAAAATGAAAAAGTATCAGCAAAAAAAAGAGGGCACTCTTATTACAATATTTACAAAATTGTATATCCAAACCTTGGCAAACAAATGGAATCTGCTTCATTTCAGTCAATAAAATGAAACTACTTAATAAAAAGAACAAAACTTGCACAAAAATGAGTGAAACATAACATCTGTTTACCATCTGAGGTGGATCATATGTAAAATTGGAAAATGTTTTAGTGCATATACGTGAAATTTGGATAATCATGTTGAGACTCAAACAGGAAGTTTTAAAAAACCTATTACATAAGTTATCAAGCTCAACATTTGGATCCGTTTTCTTGATTTTGATAAATATCATAAAAATACTCTAAGCTAAAATTATTGACCGAGACGGTCGGACAGAAATTTATTTGACTCGAGGTTCCGACCTTACCAACCATTAAGCATTTTATCACATTACCGCTGCTCTTTCACTTCTACCTTGCTTCTTGCATTTTGCAGCTCACGAACTGTACGTGGGGCCGTAAGGATCTTTACGGCCCCACTCGCGCCCCACGTAAGGCTCCCGATACGGGGATTAGTTTGCCATACATTGTTGTTCACCAACAGCACGCACGGTTTGTATGCTGATATGTTAATATTATTTGACTACATTGACAGTTACTTCAGTTTCAATTATTCCTGTAGGTTTTAAAAACTACAGTTCTGCCTCATTCATTGGCAAATTGATCAATTTTTCAGTTTTAGCTTTCCTTCATCAGTAGATCAGTTCCATGTACTTCGTTGTTGTTAGTGCTACAACATCTCTTATTTTCAGATACAATTCTTTGGTAATTCAGTGAAGATTTTCCTGGTTATGCGGTAATTTCCTTTTTCGATGTTAGACAAGTATATATTATCACCCTACAGCTAAAATGGAAATTAACAGAGCCTTTTATATGCACGATTATTATTTACCGAAACGTTACATGCCCTAAATGAATCACAAAGTTCCAAAAAGTTTAAAGTTTTTGTTTAGGGGGTGGAGGAGTGGGGCTTATTATCAAGAGGGCGCTTATTGGAGCTTTGGAGACCAAGATATTGGGCTTCTAATAATTGATTCTGTGAAACATAGCACTAATTAATTAATTAATAGTAAAACAATTATGAAATTGATTAAAAGGCCTTCGATGTCAGACTTAAGCAGTTTAAGACATTACAAATGTACCCGCTCTGATGTACCAACCGGAAGCTCTCTTGACAGACGGTTACTGATAACTTTGTAACAATTGGACGACAGTCATTTTTTTCTCCTTTTTAGAAAAAAACTATTCCTCGGAAGTCCTCGACCTTGTTCTCGCCGAGTGAGTGTTTAGAAAACTTTGAAAGTTGTTGGATTTTAAAACATCTTCCATCGTAAACACCGTCACGGCGTTACGTCTTTGTCGATTATGTCTCTCGGACAATATCAAACGATCCTGCTGATGTCCATCACTGTGATTCTGCTCTTGAAATCTGTCAGTGGAGCCTGGAGCCGATAAGAATGCTCTCCATCCCATTCCGTTTCTATCTGTTAATTCAGATCCTGAAAAGATCACAAGAAAGCTACAACAATTCAAATAATATATCCAAATTACATCTAGGGCCGGTAGCACATCAGGGAACGTAAGAAGTCGTTAGAAAATGAGCCTGTACGTATCCACTAAGATAATCGAATTGATTTATTATATTTTCCTCGCCTTATAGATTTTCCGAGAATTCACCTTTTCACCACCCGTTAGTCTTGTCCGCAAACCGGAAGTGAAACATGAATAAATGAAACTGGAAAAACCACTTTCGAGAAAATCGAAGGTGGTTTTGTATGATCATGAACGCAAAGACAAAGAATATCGTACATCTCGCCGGGAATTAAGTCATTTAAATTCGATCTCTAATTTGACGTTGCAAAATGTGCAAACAGGTTGTACCTTAGATGAAGATGCTAAAGTCGCCTTTTGAAATCATTCATGTATCTTTTTGATCCCTTGCCAATGTAGCTTTCGCTCGAATGAATATCGATGAAATTTCCGTTTTGTGAAAATTTTGTGGGTTATGATTTTCGCTGATTTAGCGGAATGCCCTGTGTATGAAAAATTAGGAATTATTGTCACAGTCATTTAAATTCGATCTCTAATTTGACGTTGCAAAATGTGCAAACAGGTTGTACCTTAGATGAAGATGCTAAAGTCGCCTTTTGAAATCATTCATTTATCTTTTTGATCCCTTGCCAATGTAGCTTTCGCTCGAATGAATATCGATGAAATTTCCGTTTTGTGAAAATTTTATGGGTTATGATTTTTGCTGATTTAGCGGAATGCCCTGTGTATGCAAAAATTAGTTTTCGCAATTCCAGTGAAACTATTGTTCACCTCAAACGCATCAATTTGTTGGTACGACATAACAAAATAATCGCTGATGTACCAAATATAACTCCAATAAAATTTTCGGGTATCACGAATTTTCCTTTTTACTTTAAAAAGGAAAACTGGACTTCTTTTACTTCACTCATGCGGTTTATGGTAGTCCGGATGTATCTTTTAAGACGGCACCGCGTGTGAAACTACTTTCGATCTGTCAAAACTCAACTTCATAACGTGGCGTAGAGAATACAGACAATAGAAATAAATTAACATTATAATAATTTGTGTTCAGTTTCTCAGTCTCGCTATCACGAAAAGAAATATAAGAAATCTCTCTCTTGTTTACAACTGAAGAAATGTCGCGCATGAGTGAGTTTTCCCACCGCGACCCACAATAACATCAGTCAAAAACAATGTCGGGCTGTAAATTTGCATCATCGAACCAGCTCAAGGTAAACCCCCGGGAAAATAATTAAACAAGCTGAAGGAGAAAAACATCAACTGCACTCGATGTATGAAGTTTAAAGAACTTTCCTGGAAGTAATTAGAAGCCAATTTTAAATTGTTGGACCTTTGCAATTGTTGAAACAGACTAGACCAACGGATATATTCCGCAATATAATTATCAAATCCTTAGCAGGTACAGGCTGAAACTGAGTACTCTTGGACGAATTATTTCAATTTCCATCTTAATTTTATATCAAACAAAGTCCTTCTGTGTGAAAACTTAAGGAAGCACAAATAACTTCCACAAGGTTTTATTTTGAACGAGAGATATATCCAAGTTGCATGTACCGCCAAAAGGGAATGATATGTGGGATCTGGATAAAACGGTTTTCGTTAACATTCACACTGGGTTTGAAAATATCGCGAGTTAGCTGAGTAAAAGTTTGCGGGTGATATATAAATTCATTACTGATCAGAATGGCTTGGAAAATAGCTTAAGTAATTCACTTTCGAGCTTCTTGAAGCACGTCGCGCCGCAATAAACATCTCATTGCGGAAATTTTGTTGATCTTATGAAATTGAAATATATCAGTTTTTATCTGGCCCAATGATGTCAAGAAAGGAACGATTGCAAACATTGAACTGTCATAGCAAATCCTACCTCGATTATGATCAGTTGTATTCCTTGAATGAGAAATTAATTTTTACCAGACGGCGCCGATTGCTTCGCAGTGCAAGTGCAGGAAGTATTTTTGACTGCGTTCAAGAATTGATCGGCGAAAGCAAGTGTTTTCAGCACATTTTCCAACACGATTACGTCAATGCTACGTCGCGTGTCTTAGGACTCATGACTTATTCATACTTGTCTCCTGGGGTAATCCCCTAAATATGACAAATTTTTAAGGGGTTTTTTCATTGTCTTTCTCAATATTTTTAAGTTCAATCATCACACGTGAAATTAGTCTTATTATAAAGCTTCCTGAAGCTAAAGGCGAAAAATGGGGGCTTGAGGTAAATTTTGAGATGGAACCAGTTGTCATCAGTCCAAACGATTCTGAAAAACATAACGAGATTATTGAACAAATCAATGATAAAATGTAATTCTTGGCAACCTAGGTAATAAGCAATTTTAAAATGTCAAACGATCAGACGATGACTCACAAACGGCCCTCCAGATGTCTGTAACACTCCATCATGACGTAGTTTGACCATACCACAAACTTGAGTATGACGTCGTGATATGCGCGACTGATCTCAAAGTTTCCTTGAAGCTAAACTCTATTCAGTGAGTTAAGTATGCAATGCTTGGGGATCATTGTTAAAAATATCATCTAATTTCTCAAGGTATTTGACTTTTCTCGAAATACTCAAAGTCAGCGAAGAATTTTAAATGTAAGTTGGAACAACATTTCGTTCAGTTTCTGCCCTACCTCAAGCTTTTTGAAAACGTTTCTCCCTACCAATTTCTGATATTGAATAATAGCTGAAATCAGCAATAAGAAAAAGTGCGTACAGTCTTCTGTTGCACTAAATCGATTTAAAAATGGCACAAAGAAACTTTTGTGCTCCAATCGCTAAGTCTTACTGGGATCAAATTTAACACAAGTTTATTTCATTTGAGAATTTTCAATTTCATACAAAATGATGATGCTAGTAAATATTGGACAAAGCTAACATTCGAAACAGTTATCCAGATGCAATTTAAGAGGCGACCTCTGTAAAAGCGGTCCAGGGCATTTCGCATCGGAATAAAGTTTTCCCTCAAACTTTGCCCAATAATCTACCTTTGGTAGCGAGTAAATAAAACCACATTAGTTTCTGGAAATACGTTAAAATAAAATTTTTAGAGCTCTCAATAGTCAAAGCTGCAAAAGGCCCTTTTTTGACCGCTTGCGACATCGAAAATTTCAAAAGTTAAAAAGCCCGGTCCTCGTATCACACCGCATGCAGCAAAAGATCTTTTGTATTCTTAGACTGTGTAATATGTATGGTGTATAAAAAGCATTTCAATTTTTATATTCGTATATTCAGAGGTTCGTCATGATTTATTTAATAACACACGTTAGACAGCTTTCTGAAATTGGTCAAAAGTACTCTTTCTTTCTTGGTTGATATTGCTCAAGTCCAGACCAGACCATTGAAAACTCCTCTTGATTTCTTCTAATAAGATGTTTGGCATAAGAAAAATATAAAAACATCTTGCACTTATTAGTTTTCTTCGCCGTGGTGACTTCAAACTTTTAGCGATTTTGCTAGCGTGACAGCCGATTATGCAAATTATTCATTGAGCAAACTCCGACCGTTTTACATAAGTAGCTCAATAAATCTTAGATTTTGGCCATTTTAAGTTGAAAATATAGTAGGACAGAGCTTTTAGACCACATTGATTGATACTCTAAACATTTTAAAAGGCCAAAATTTGACGAATTTTTCTATCTCGTGACGAAAGACGTCAACAACAAAGTATCGAATATCATAATTTTGATTAGCGCTCAGTCAACCTTTTAATGGCAATTTGTTATTTCATATTTGAGTTCTGACAGCTTA
Organism: Pocillopora verrucosa; assembly: GCF_036669915.1. Taxonomy (NCBI): domain Eukaryota; kingdom Metazoa; phylum Cnidaria; class Anthozoa; order Scleractinia; family Pocilloporidae; genus Pocillopora; species Pocillopora verrucosa. Next base: position 10,322,289 of record NC_089320.1, on the reverse strand, counting down.
CGCTATTCAAACCTGTGTGAACATTTCGGAACCAAACTACAGGATTTTATTTAGTGCAACTGGCGATAACAGCGCACACTAAAATATACCGTGACCAGTGACTCTGTCACGTAATTCAATTGTGTAATTATCCTGAATTACTTCTCCCATCTAGATAAAGCAGCGATAACATCGTCTTTTGGCCCAGAATTCTAGTCGGCAGGAATAAGAGAAAATTTTGTCTGCACACCTGACTTTATGAGAGTTTCTATTCACAACTTTAGAACTTTCTTGTTGAAAAGGACTCCGCGTTTTTAAAGGAAATAAATTATTTCGTTACGTGTCACCTAATTTTTCCAACAATTAGCCATATCTATGTTGTAAAGTGCGTAATCCTATTAGATGTAATTCAATTGCTTCTTTCGGTACTGATTTGCTTTTGATTAATAACACTAAATTCTTGAAGCAGCATTCGCAGTAAGATGTCTTGCTTTCTGTCGCATTCCTTAGAAACTTCGTGAGGAGACTCACGAGGAGTTTCCGGGTTGTTTAATTTACTTCAGTGTACTGACTCAGAAGAGAGTCATCTCTCCTTAATCCATTTTTCAAAAGAGAGTGTCACGGAAGGAGAGCTTATCCTAGCAAGGGCTGGCCTGTTCGATATAGATGACTCATTTATGGCAAAAATGTTGGTCTGTGCAAAGCATAGGCACACCTATGGGAAGTTCTGGCGCCAAAGATCAGCGTGCCAGTATCCGACACACCCTGGTAGCGATTCCAAGGGGGCAAAGAGCCGGTATTCTGTCAATTTGGAAATGTCAAAGGCCATTTCTAAGATGTATGGCGTTCTCGTTCAAGTAGGTTCAGGTAGGAACAAGTGATTTAAGATACTGAAGTGGCTGATTTCAACCAATCTCTCCCGTTTTCTCCCCAATCGCTCGTTCGTATATTAATCCACTTTTTCCTACGTCCAGTTATTTGTATTAACTGCTGCAACAAGCACAACGCTTCTGTGAAGGTAATGCCATGGGTCTCTTTGGAATCCACAGAGAGAGAAGACAATGATTCCTGCGCTTATGTGAGGTAAAAGAGTTTGTGCGAATAAAAAGCGTTTGATATTGATGCATGCAGTTGTGTACATAAGCTGAGATACATAACCCTTTTCCAATAAGAAAATGCTCTACGGGCGGTAATTGTTAACAAATAACTTTAGTAATTAATCATAGCTTACTGGAGTTTTGCCTGTATCAGGGATCTCGAGGTAATTGCCTTTTGGTTACGTTAATTGCAAGACACACCGAAAGGTACATCTGTTTGTATCGATTCAGTTTTTGTAGATATTTTGTAAACTACAAAAGAGATGTGCCTAGTGCTAAAGCAGTTAGCCTGCGCATAAGGCTCTCGGCGAAAAGCCTGTAGTAAGCATCTGAGAGAACAGACGCCATGTCTTTCTCTCGCGTAACTTCTCGCTCGCGCGTGCCAGGTTTAATCACTCGCGCCCAGTTGACTTTGAAAGCATGTTACCTAGTTTATGTGTACAAATTCATCTAAAACTTGATATCTTTAATCGAAGGCCAAGCAAAGATGCCGCTCTAGAGAAGTTCAAACTAGCCATGAGCTCACCTATTACACCAAGTTCTTCCAGGCTATCCCACAGCACCAATGACGAAATGTGGACTCCTTCAGCCGTGTTGGCGCTTGACGAAAGCATAGAAATACAGGATTTCAGACCAACGAGAGGAAATGTCCAAGATCCAATTCAAGTTTTCAATGCATGCATTGATAGCCTCGCCGATGCTGTACAAAAACCCAGGATTACACATTTGGAATCCCAAGTAGATTGTTGGGAAAAATGCTCCTTTACTGAAAAATCTGAATTTGTGCAAAAAGCCGGGGAAGCGTGCCAGCTGGTGTGCGATGTCATAGCTCCAAGAGATGGTAAAGCGTTATTCCAAGCAGTCGTAGACCATGAACAGAAGTGCAAGACAGCTATTGATGTTGGCCTTCAAACCCTTATGGTCGCCTATCAGAATGCTCCCACAAAATCACTTAAGACTCAAATACTGAGTATTTATGCTGATAGATTCTCAGCCAACGAGCTTAAACGCTTACATCAACCATTTGAAAACCTCTCCGATAGACAAATAAAGAAGGCAAGAGCACAGGCGAAGAGTGAGGGGCCTGGAGTGCCCATTGAAAAAATCCCGCGTCATAGAATCCGTATACAACAGCGTCAGCTAGACCACTTCTTAGAGTTCACTATGAGGCCATATTACTATCAAGACGTAGCCTACGGTACTCGCACCATAAAACTTGAGAACGGTGAAGAGGTTGTCATACCTAACGTGGTGCGCACAGTGGCCAAGTGCACCATCATTAATCAATACATGGACCATTGCAAACAAACTGGATTTCAACCGATAAGTAAATCCACGATGTGGAGAGTACTAGAAGTTCAAGGGGCCACACAGAGGAAATCATTGCGGGGTCTAGACAATACTGCAGCTGAGGGAGCGGATGGTTTTAAGGATTTTCTCCAAATTATAGACGAACTGGAACGCGTGGGAGCGGAAAAGGATTGGTGTAAAGAAGTTCGGAAGAGGCTTCAGGAGAGCAAGTTGTATTTGAAGACTACATACCGCAATCACTGCAAAGAGGACGATAGCAAATGTGCCCATCACTGTAGGGTCTTTGCACTGAGCGATGCTGGTGACACTGACTTTCAGAAAGTATGCAGTCATAGCCACAACGTGAATTGTGAGGATTGTGAGAAGCTGAAAAGTGTTCTTGAAGAAGTAAGTGGTGTTATTTCTGAGTACACAATGCAATTGGGTAAGGTTCAAGCGGAAGACCATCTTTATGAAGCAAAAAATGCTGCCGCTAAGATCTTTGGATGGAAAGGGCATATCCTGAGAGAAGAGAATCAGAATCAGTGCAAGCGTTAAATTCTTGACTCTTTGAAGGGAGATGAAGCATTTATAGTAGTTGACTGGGCAATGAAGTTTACAGCAATGAAGTTCCGGGAAAAGCAAGCAGAATGGTTTGCTAAGAGGGGAATCAATTGGCATGTGAGTAGCGTTGTTGTAAGACAGGAGGAAAGCCTAGAAGTAACTTGCTACGTACACCTTTTTAACAAGACTGGTTTTCAGTGCTGTCAGTCCTTGAAAATCTCTTTGTCACCATAAAGTTACAAAATCCAGGAATAAAAAAGGCCTTTCTAAGATCAGATGAAGCAGGTTGCTATCACAACAGTAAGCTGGTATCATCCCTACGAGAGCTCGGACATCACCAGGGAATCGAACTTGTGAGGTACGATCATTCTGAGCCGCAGGCTGGAAAAGATATGTGTGACAGGATTTTGCGTCCGTTAAAAGCGTCAATCAGGAGATACTGCAACGAAGGCCATGATGTTGTTTCTGCCAAAGACATGTATAACGCATTGAAAGAGAGACCGGTCAAGGGAACGACGGCGTCAGTGTGCATAGTCCAGGAACAGAACTCAACCCTAGAAATTAACAAGATTGCCAATTTCAACAGCTTACACAACTTTGAGTTTACACATGAGGGCCTGCGCGTTTGGAGAGCGTCTAATGTTGGGCCTGGAAAGTTTATTCCATGGAATAAAATTGTAATTTGTCCACAGAAAAAGACGGATCTCGTGGAGGAGATTCCATTCTTCCCCACTACTGCTCGACGAATTGCATCAGCAGGAGAAAGCAATGATGGCAACGACGGTAGTACCTATCAATGCCCTGAGCCTGGTTGCGATGAAGATTTTAAGACCCAGGCCGACCTTGACCTTCATATGAACTTGCTAGTTCATCATGTGAGTCCTGTGCCTGCGAGCATGACTGAAAGTCTTTATGACAAAGTGAAGAGGGAGTGGGTTCATCACTTTCAGTCATTGTCATTAGGGAATGAAATTTCGACTGAACTGGTGGCAATGACCACAGAACCCTTGACAAATGCTTCACAGCTTCCCATGGGATGGGCTCTTCATAAGAGAAGTGCAAGTGTACGGTTTTCGCAAAATGTCAGGCAGTACTTGACACAGAAATTTAATATTGGACGAGACACTGGCAGAAAACAAGACCCAGAGCAAGTTGCAAAGGATATGCGAACTGCCTGCACTATAGATGGAGAGAGAATGTTCGATAGAGCAGAATGGTTATCTAGCATACAGATTCAGGGTTTCTTCTCGAGATTGTGCCTTAAAGAGAGATCTAAAATACAACAAGAATCGGATGATGCCACAGACGTAGACGACGAAGACGACGACTTGGTAGAGGCATCCGCGTCTGATGTAGACGAAGAGTGTTTGAGAGAGGCGAGGAACACAATAATGGATGAGATAGGACTGAAACATCCAATCATGTTTGATATCTACGATGTGTGCTCGTTGGCAAGAGAGGGAAGGTTGCCTAGCCTGAAAGTCAAGATACTAAGAGACATGTGCAAACATTTTCATCTCTCATTCAAAATGCGAGATACAAAGGCAGCACTTCTTGCAAAAATGGAGGAAATGATTTCGGAGTGTAGTTGCTATGCAATCTAGTTATGACGTCCACTCGTTAGGCGAATGCGATATTCTTTTTTACAAGAACCCTCCAAAGTTATGAACCGAGACTGTTATGCAGACAGGTGTGACGACAAAAAAATATTTGTTCCTGTCTGCTAGATATCCGAGCAATCGCTGCTTTATTTCAACGTGAGAAGTAATTCAGGATAATTACACGATGGAATTACGTGAGAGTCACTGGTCACGGTGTATTTTAGTGTGCGCTGTTATCTCCGGTAACACTAAATAAAATCCTGCTGTTTGGTTCTGGAATGTTCATACAGGTTGAATAACATAGGCTGTCAGAACTCAGATATGAAATAACAGAAGCCAATTTTTTAAAAAAAGATTGCCATTAAAAGGTTGACTGAGCGCTAATCAAATTATGATATTCGATACGTTGTTGTTGACGTCTTTCGTCACGAGATAGAAAAGTTTGTCAAATTTTGGCCTCTTAAAATGTTTAGAGTATCAATCAATGTGGTCTAAAAGCTCTGTCCTACTATATTTTCAACTTAAAATGGCCAAAATCTAAGATTTATTGAGCTACTTATATAAAACGGTCGGAGTTTGCTCAATGAACTAATTTGCATAATCGGCTGTCACGCTAGCAAAATCGCTAAAAGTTTGAAGTCACCACGGCGAAGAAAACTAATAAGTGCAAGATGTTTTTATATTTTTCTTATGCCAAACATCTTATTAGAAGAAATCAAGCCGAGTTTTCAATGGTCTGGTCTGGACTTGAGCAATATCAACCAAGAAAGAAAGAGTACTTTTGACCAATTTCAGAAAGCTGTCTAATATGTGTTATTAAATAAATCATGACGAACCTCTGAATATACGAATATAAAAATTGAAATGCTTTTTATACACCTTACATATTGCACAGTATAAGAATACAAAAGATCTTTTGCTGCATGCGGTGTGATACGAGGACCGGGCTTTTTAACTTTTGAAATTTTCGATGTCGCAAGCGGTCAAAAAAGGGCCTTTTGCAGCTTTGACTATTGAGAGCTCTAAAAATTTTATTTTAACGTATTTCCAGAAACTAATGTGGTTTTATTTACTCGCTACCAAAGGTAGATTATTGGGCAAAGTTTGAGGGAAAACTTTATTCCGATGCGAAATGCCCTGGACCGCTCTTACAGAGATCGCCTCTTAATTGCGTGGCATACGAGACTGTCACCCCATCGCGTTACTTTGGCTTAATCGCCCTCTACTTCGATCAGCTGCCCCTTCAACCTCATGTTAAGTGGCTTTAATCGATCTTAGCTCAAAGCGGAAAAGATTTGGTGTGTAAAACATCTGAAATAAAAATTAAGAGCATTTCGTAACAAATCATATTTATTCAACCTTGAAATAATTAAGGACCGACGGTCCACCGCAATCAGTCTTGATCTTCGAGGTATGCGGGAAGTCGATGGAAGCCTTTCGAAAAAAAGGTAAGAAAAATTAGCAAATAATGCAAATAGCGGTTGATTGTCAGTGAGAACCACAAAATAAGTAATTTGCTCTAAAACTGAAGTGGCAATACAACTCAACTAAAAGATCAGACAACCAGCTCAGTCTTCTGGACGAAAAAATTATTTTTTGGCACAAAGTTTATCACTCTCCTCCTCCTCAGTTTTCTGATTGTGAAATTAAAGCCACAAACCTACTTTTTTTTGTTGAGATACCCCTACTTCCGGCAGTATGCAGTGCGTTTTCCTTTCTTCTTTTGTTAAGATAAATTTTCCCTCTCCATATTTACTTCACGCTACTGATGGATTTTCATTCTCCACGCTTAACTTTGTAGGTATATTTCACAGACCCCCGGTCCATGGACTCCCTCGATGCACCTGGTCCATGAACTGAATGGACTACGGATAAACTACCCTGGGTAGAATACCTTTAAAAAGGAGAAGCACTTGAAGAGGTCAACTACAAATTGTCCTGCTGAAAAACCAAGCCGCGTGGAACTCTCTCTTGAAACATGTTTATTGTTACGGGAAAATCTACTAATTTTCCCGTGTGTGTTATTCGGAACATATTTATTCGTAAATTTTCACATTTAACCATTTCAAGTCCTTTCATTTTAATAAATCAAAAAATGTATAAAAACCACAGTAGCTTTTAGAGTAGATTTTGCTTGTTACTCGCTTTCATTATGCGCCTGCATGGCGGCATTTTTGTTATTTATTACATGTTTTTTTAGGTAAATATAAGTGTTAATGGTCTTTCTGGAAAAATTGGTTTTCATGGTAGTTAGCAGCTGAGTTTATACTCGTAACTTCAACTTCTTTTCATAAGATAGTTTCCACACCAACCTTGCACAGATAAGCAGGAACTTTTAATGGCTTTTCCGTTTTTATTTCCTAAGTTGCGCTGCTGCAATTAAGATAGGTATTGTTTTCTATACCAGAGCTGTGAATTCCTGCCATATTCCTGTCACACCGTTCCGTTAGCAGCTATTCCACATTTTTAATATTTCCTTACTTATATATGTGCTTGTGGATTACCCCAAGAACCCATTTAGTGTTAATAATGATTATTTAAAAGTAAAAAATTTTTACAGTGTGTTTAGATTTGACATTGTAGACCTGATGTTATCATAATTAGGCTAGCAGCTGTAGTTTCAGATAAATTGAATAGTACATGATTAATACATATGTCTTGTACTTCAAATTTCTTTTTGTGTGCGAGTTAGGTTGTAGTGAGGCTGTAAATTATGAATGCTTAACTAATTAAACCTTTTTGTGTTCATTTTAAAAACCACTTATAAGAATTTCAAATAGACGACAACAGAACTGCTCTTTTAAATCGACTATTTATTTTACCTATTTATCAACGTGAGACAAACAAATTAGGTCCCCGTACTTTTTACCGTTTCCACGAAAATTTTTGAATATACATGTATTCCAGTTAAAATCCCTTTTCTCTCAACATTTTAAATTTATTTGATAAAGGTTTGCGTTTGTCACCTTTAATGTATTACATACTTGTGTACTTCAGCTGTCAAATTACCCTCTTATTTAATCTATAATCCTTTGCACACTGAAAATCAATCATGTTGTACAATAAATTTGTATCCGTACTAAAAAACTAACCTTGGCTGTATAAATTACTAGCTAGTTACATGTATTACCAAGTTACTCACTACAAGGGTTGCAATGGGGTAACCGTTGGCTGTAAAACGGCCAAAACAGTGAGCCGTTAGGTGTAAAAATTGACAAGTCATAAATAAGGTTATCCTTGCTCCCCTAGAACATTATTGTTCGAGAGCTTACGGTGAGGAAAGAATTTTGGAAATTAATTTGAATGGTACAATTCTAAAAAACTACCCATTCTAAAACTGTGATATTAAAGGGAAGTCACTTTTTACATTGCTTTCTCTTTGAATAATAGTAGCTCCCCTGGAGCAGAAATCTTGTCTTTCTCGCCGTAGCCAGTGTGACCAATGCACAAAAGGGAGAGGCTGGACAAGGTTTAGCGGCACTGTCTACAATCAGTTATTATCCACTAGAACTTTGTTGTCTTGAAATAGCCTCTATTTCTATACTATAGAAGCAAGTGTCACCGCTTCCGAATATTCAGTTCTGTTTAGAACATATTAAACAGTGGAAAGGGCGACTGGCTGTGCGAAAATAGCTTATATGCATCAAGTGTTCAGGTTTTACGGTGTTTTCCTAGCAGGTTAAGGTAAGTCTGAGTGTCTCATAAATAGTTTAGGCTTCGTTAGACCAAGATGAGGCTTCTTTACATACTTGAAAGCGAAGCAAGACAAATGAAAAAGAAAAAGCTAAGTTTTAAAGCTACAGACTACTTCGTCATGAGTGTTGTCAGCAATCTAAACAAATCGTTGCTTCCTGAAATTTAAAATCCCCTGCCAGTTTTTATTATTCCAGGCAAGATAAAAAAAAATGACTTAAAGAGCGAAAAATGGAGTAATATGAGAGGAAAACGTTTTGCCACAGTGAGCAGTAGCAAGAAAAAAAAAGAAAAAGAAAATAATGGCCTCTCGAGAATGACATGGTTTTTCACTGACTGTCAAAGTCCTTGGGCTTGAAATGTTTATTCAAGTTCTTCATTAACAACTTCCATCCGGTTGTTTTCTTTAGTTCTTCTATGCTGATTCCTTCTTCACCGGAGTCTGATTCCTTCGGAAAAAAACAAAGAATGCTGATGAACTTACTAACATACAGCAATTGCGCTGATAATTGTTGGAAGTATTTCTCGTATGTATCTTTTCTTGTATAGGTGTATAGTTGACGATTTCTTCATTTCCTTTCCTAAAACTCAACACAACTTAGAAACTCGGGGTCTAGCTCTGCTCTCTAAAGGAAAGTGTTGGTTACCAGCTTATAAAGGTGATAGTTATCAGGCTGTCAATCTTTGACCAACGTCACCATATCGCACCTCATGATCACTAACGAATCATGCTAAGCTACATGAAACAGATCCCGCGTACTAAGTGCGTACCTTTAGGATGTTGACTCTTTTCAAAACGACTTTCTACCTAAAATTTCACACACTTGCAGTTAAGATCGGGCAAAAAAAAACAAAAGCTGCACCCAAGCTACCGCCTTCAAAAGAGGTACCTGCTGGTTATCTAAGTTAACTGATTGTAAATTCAGTGGGAGGATGAAAAGTACAAGTTGTTTACACCCTTAGTCGCCTTCAAGAAAGAGGTGTTTAAAGTGCCAAATAAAAATTCATAATTAGTTACTCTACTAACGAAGTAAGACCGCCAAAGAAATAGGAAATGATCAAATGGCTAATAATATTTATTTATTGAATGGTTTGCGATTAAAAAATTTGGGACACTGCCTAAGAAATAGGAAATGATCAACTAGCTTATAGTATTTTTTTACTGAGTGGTTTGTGCCTATATACTATTTCCATTCATTTTCCAACACTCAAATACGTTAAAAACACATATACAGATACTGCTTGAATTTACATTCCTTAATTACCTCAGAACTGGTAATGATCGAGATTTTTCCAGTTACACAAATCACCCATCCCAGAAAGAGATTTTCGTTAATTACAATCAAAAATCGTATTTCAAAGATCCAGCAGCTTTGCTTGTGTCTTAAGAGGCGGCGTTACATAGTGCCTGTGGGGCTTCATAACCAATTTTTCTCACAGGAGCCAAGAAACATCAATACAAAACCAGACAGTCATAATATTCAAGATGCGTATGAACATTATTCGATGGAGCTCAAAACACAATGATAAATAAATAGAATACACGTAATTATATATTCTTTGCGTTCAAAATTTTCAAGTTTTCCTTTCACCACCTTCTCAATTAATTTTTCATGTTTGGTTGCAATATTCCTTTTTCTTTGTACATCTGGTCATTTCACTTTACGATTAAGATCGGACATAACATTTTTAGATTAATTTTACAGAAATGTATTAGCAATTTTAAGTTTTGGAATGCACAGGAAGAAAAGAATGGAAATATCAAAATTAATAAAGAACTGGTGCGTGAACAGAAAGGTCTGATTGTATTATTTCAATAAAGTTTTGCCGTTGTTCAACAAAATTGGGTCTTAAGCAATCCTCAATTTAACTGAACCTTTCATCGGAATGTGTTTTTGTGAACATCGTTAATAGGGCCGAAAGATGACAGTGGGAGGACATTTATCTAATTAAATCAAACCTCTTATGGAGAAACCCCGAGACTCACTAATTGCGTGAAACCACAGTTTGGGTTACAACTCGTGTAAATAGCCGGCCCGCCTTTGATTGAACATGTACCAATACTTCAAAAAAATTTACCCTGCGAAAATAGGTTTGATACAACATTCTAATAGTAAATTTTTGACCCAATCGTACAGGAAAATTAGAATATTTTTAATTAATCGCTAGTAGTTAGCTGAATGATGGATGTGATTAAAAAAAATAACAAAAAATAACAAGCAAAATCGTACATCTTATCTTATCTTATCTTAAAAAAGAAAAAGCACATTGTTAAATTACATTTTTCCGAGACTGTTTTTACACTAATACCCCTCTATCTTCCATCAGAAATTATAAAGACTGTTTTTTGAAACTTGCATCAGAGTCATCGGTAGCAACTGCTGCATCTCGTTCCTTTTTTTTCCCATCATTTTCAGGCAGCTCACCCTCAATATGGAATAGAAACTACATGTTGATCATGGCGAATCAGCTACACAACTGCTATCTAAATAATCATATTACAGCCTGCTTGCAGACGATCATGTGAATGAACTCCATTTTTGGTATTTTTGTTCACTGCATAATGTCAATATCGAACTGTGAATATGAAGTGATCCGGGCTTACCATTCTTGGCAGATGAATTCCAGAAAAGTGTTAATATTTCAACTTTGGGGGAAATTCTTTGTCTAAGACAACTCATACGCAACCAGGACTTCGAACTGAAGTTCAAAGTCTCAAAACAAATTCAAATAATCAGAGAATCAAATATCTGTCATATAAAAAAGAAAAAGCACATTGTCAACTACATTTCTCCAAGACTGTTTTTACACCATTACCCCTCTATCTTCCATCAGAAATTATAAAGGCTGTTTTGTGAAACTTACCTCAGAGTCATCGGTAGCAACTGCTGCATCTCGTTTCTTTTTTTTACCATCATTTTCTGGCAGCTTACCCTCGATATGGAATGGAAATTACATGTACATGAATCGAGAACAATCTTCCGCGATATTGTACAATTATTTGGATAGTGGGTTACTTTATACTGTAATCCGACACGAGCGTAACGTCACTTGTTGTTTTACAGTACAACTCGAAAAATACTCAGCATGATATGGTAAAATATTCATATTCATATCGGATTCCGACTATTTTATGCAAGCAAGTCTTGAACATAACAATTGCAAAGATAGTCTTGTTCAGAAAGCAATATTTAACAACATCACGTTAAAATGAGATTGATGTGACAGTATACTCTACATCTGCCATAACAGATATAATTCGCTTTTGCTATGGAAAATTGGGAAGCCTAAAATTAACAATTGGTTCGTATGTCAGCGTGCGTTCATCGAGATATGAAGCACGTGGGAAGTTTGGAGAGCACGAGAGATACGTCAGAGTTGCACGAGGTGTAGCCGAGAGCAACTCTAACTTCTTTAGTGCTCTCCAAACTTCCCAAGTGCTTCATATCTCGATGAACGCTCAGCTGACTGTTTTATAACATTTTCAACCCGATGGTTTGCTGATTTGATTTGTTTGCTGACGTCATGAGCGTGCACAATAGGAATATGAAGCACGCTCACGCAATTGAATTTGATTAGACAAATTTACCAGCTTTGTTATAATAAAAATTATTTGTCGAATAGGTTTGCTCATGTTTTGTAAACTGTCCCTGTGTGATGAAAGTGATATCGCGTTACTAGTTATATCAATAATGGAGCTACTTTTTAAGTTTTTCTGTGGTTAATAAAATTATTACAGCGGTTAAAAATATCGACCTCCCCTTCACCAGCTAATTTCTCCAGTGACAAATTATGGAGAATTATGAAACCTATCATCATTTTGGTTATTACCTCGTTGCTGAATGCTGATGAAAAAGATCTTTTACTGAAGTCACGTGGCGCGTTTTCCTGAAAATTCTCTTCACGGAATGCCAGTTCCCTTGGAGAGGAAGGAGGATAGTCGAACTCGTAAGCAGCCGTCATGATAAAGCATTAAAAATTTCCCTCTGTTTGCTGAAATGATACCAATACTGCATGCTAGGGGGTAAGCAGCATGATAAACTCCCGCGGTGTCAGTAATTGCATCGCTGTTGGATGTCACATGATGAATACAAATTAAAGTGACGGGAACTGAGGTCTTTTCCGCGAAATCTATTTTCCTGATATACCTTTTCGAATTTATTCTCTTATTTATTTTTTCAATTTTTTTCTTAGCTATTGTTGCAACTTTATTGAAAGGAAATTTCAGGGTGGAGAAATTTATTATTCGAAATATAGCCCAAATTGTTTATATTCATGTTATACTAAGACACTGCTGAAGCTAATTTTCACATTTCTGGATAAGTGAAAATATTCTAGACTACCTTTTCATTGTATTTAGATATATAAAGTGTCCTGCTGATTCCCTAACCAAGAGTGTTTTGGAGTTTTTAAAACAAGGAAAAGAAAGGTTTTTATTGTTTTCCAACATGTTTTTGTTTCGTATACCAGACTATATGTATATTCTTTCAACGAGGGTAGGGTTATGAGAGTTAGAATCGCAGCTTTCAGTACAAGCGTTCCACGCGAAGTCAACCGTTCCAATCAAAATCACAGTTGCTACGTCTACGTTTCCTTTTAGGCCGTCACACAATACTTCCATTTTGAATACAGTGTAGATCTCTCTTCGGCCTATTCTCTCTCTATGTGGAAGGAGCGCGAGCCCTTATACTTACACGAAATAGCGAAAAGAAATCGAAATTTGAACAAAAAGATGGGGAAATATGTGCTTGAAGTATACGACGTTCTTGAAGTAATTGTTAAGGAGTACATGGAGAGGAAAAGAAATGATCAAACAGGAAACCCTTCGCTGATTTCGATACTGATAGAACATTTTACAGCCATTTTCTGGAGCCTAAAACTGTACTTGAAGTTCCATCGTGATGCTACTGCAACATCAGAAGATGATGCCGAAGCAGATAAGAAGCTCAAGGACGTGGCCAGATGGGAATTAGTCTGCTTAACTGCCGATGACATGAATGGAGACCCAGACGAAAAAAATGTCATTGACCCTGGGAGTAAAATCTTGGAAATCGTAAGTAGACATATCAGAGAGCTCTTCAATATTCATGCTGAGGACTCATAATCTACGAAGGGTGGGTTAATATTCAAATTCATATTCATCTATTCTGTGAAAAACTTTTTTTCTTCATTAAAATAAAAAGATTACTATGAATTACACATCGTTACAGTCGTAATTACTCTGTAAGCTGGCATCAAGAGTTTTTCCCCGTGGCAGTGGGGGGTGGGGAACAAACTGAAAGAAAAATCATCTCCGTCGCACCGTCTTCTTTTATTGTATACACAACTAGATTCTATTGAACATGTACTCTCACTCTGCGATAACTCTTGCCCACTGGTTTCACCAGAATTTGACTGAATTGGATGGGTGTGTTACACTGCTTTAGCTAAGCGAACCCTGCGTTGTTAGCGCGAGGTTTAAAGGCCAATTTACACGGAAGAAAATTTTTGGTACGGCTCGGGTAAAAACGGTTCGCGTACCAAAAAAAAGTAGCACTGGTGCTTGTTTACACGTCCTTTTTTCTGCCGTGCTAAGCGGTTGGAATTAACGTCTTGGTTCGGGTAAAAGGCTCAACATCTTGGCCAGCGTTCGCAATTCTCGCTTCGTACGCATGCGGCTTGCTAAGTAAGAACATCATGGCGGACGAAAAGTATCTTGAGTTTCTCCTGCTAAAAAGATCTAGCGTCTTTTCGAAAGGAATTACGAAGTCAAGCTTTTCGTCTTTATCTTTCCAGAAGAACAGAAAAAGAAGAAGAATATACAAATTGTTGATAATTGCATCCGTGCTAGCTTGTAATACTATAGAGCGAAGATTCTGGACATTGGCACGCACAGATCAATGGTTTCAGATCGTGGAAACCGCATTCACCGACAAGGAGTGGTACGATAACTTTCGTGTTTCCAAAACAACTATTGAATACATTGTTTCACAGATTGAAGACGAAATTGGTCGTCAGGATACTTCAATGCGTAAAGCCATCTCCCCAAGGAAGAGAACAGCCATAACACTTTATTACATGAGCTCCACAGCGGAATACCGGACAATAGCAAACTTATTTGGGGTATCAAAGTCGTTTGTTTGTCTTTGCATAAAAGATGTTTGCAAAGCAATAACAAAAAAAGCTGAAAAAAGATTTCTTGTCAATACCAAAGGGAGAAGATTTGAGTGAAGTCATTAAGCTCTACAAGGAGAAATGGGGATTTCCCTCATGTGCAGGTGCTATAGATGGCACCCACATTCCAATACAAGCTCCTCTGGAAAATCGTACTGATTATATGATAGGAAATCTTATCACAGTATAGTGCTGCAGGCAATGGTGGACTCAAAGTACTTATTTCGAGATGTGGTCATTGGTTGGCCAGGCAGCGTCCATGACGCAAGAGTGCTTTCTAATTCAGAAATTTATAATCGTGGATGTAACGGAGATCTTTTTGATCCCAATATCAAAGAAACAATACTCGGTATTGATATTGCTCCTGTTATTCTTGGCGACCCTGCTTACCCTCTCTTGGACTGGCTAATAAAAGCTTACCCAGAAAATCAAAACACACCCAACTGGCAGAGGCACTTTAATTATAGGCTTAGCAGAGCACGTATGACTGTAGAGGACACATTTGGTAGATTGAAAGGACGTTTTCGACGAGTTCTTAAGCGTGTTGATATGGCTGTTGACTCCACATGTTACCTTGTGGTTGCTTCATGCATCCTTCATAACATCTGTGAATTAAAGAGGGATGCCTTTTTAGAAGAATGGCTCGAGGATATACAGAATGCTGTTGAACAGCCCGACATCATCCCATTGGCAATTATCGAAAGACAGACTGAAACAGATGCCGCCAACATTCGAGATGCCCTTGCACTATTCTTTAAGACACCAGAGGGCCGACATATTGGAAGGGGTGGTGAATGATTTCACAGTCACAAAACACTTTCACATTCATTACAGTTAGACAGTTGCTGCCATGGATCCTGAGTTTATCATATGAATTGTTGTATCAATGACATCTTGCACTTTTTTGTGGGAGGTTTTGTTTAATTTTGCAATCAAAAAGTTGTATCTCTGCTTGTGCGAGGTTTTAACATCAATTGAAAAAAAAAGTAATTAGTCTGTTGAGTTTCTCATGTAAATTATAAATAAACCAATGATGATCACAATAAAAACAGTTCAAACAGCAACTTTATTTGAAAGTAGTTTTCAGATAAACATTAACAATGATAGTCACAAATTTGTTCCACAAGTGGTTCTTAAATTAACAATATAATAAATTTGTAACAGAAACTTGTTAGTCCTGATGAACATAACTTTTAACTTCTATTCTAGCTTCATATCAGTAAGATGTCAGCTTAAACAACGCCAAAATTTCTTACACTTAAAAAAGTCTTTAATTCTGGTTCTTACCCATGTTTTCTAAAACACAATGCATCAATAGTGTACAGAACAATATATTCCCTTGCTGATTTTAACCTTCTTTAAAATGACCAAATGATTTGGTCTCAAGGACAATAAACAGTCACGTAAAACTATTTCCGTATGAAAGATGTGAACCAGATGGTTACAAAACAGAGGGAAAAAAGCCTTTTCACAAATTGTCTCTTCACATCAACAACAACCAACGGCAACCTCTGAAAACTATAAGTCTTTACATTTCATAAAAGCTGCTCTCACTGCCACTGTGGACAGGGTTGCTTCCTTCATAGAAATCCATTCTTTTAAATGGATTTCTATTTTGGCTTAAAAGATTAACCAACATCAGCTCATGTTGTCGCTCCTCCCTGCGACGCTCATTCTCTAATTCTTTCAGCCGTATTTCGTGCACCAACATTTCTTTTTGGCGCATGTTCTCAAGCTTTACAAGCATGTCCATCTCCTGTTCAGCGGCAGTTTTGAAGCTCTCGGTTAACACTGCAAACGATTTCTCAAATCTGGTCATTTTGCCTTTCTTGACAACTTTGTTTTTTTTCGTATCAGTTTTTGCTTCCGCTTCCATCTCCAATTTGGGTTTTTTGCCCCACTTAGTCTTTCCTCTCTTGCCCCACTGCTTCCCTCAACACTGCCTTTTGAATTTGAGCTCAACTCTTCATTGTCAGCTTCATCACCAGATTCGACGTTGGTTTCGTCCTCAATGTTCCCTTCTGTTCCGCTATCCAAATCCTAACAGGGGAACAAAACAATTACGAACACAGAGAAGGTAAGGTAAACAGGGGAAGTACAAGAAAATTATGTGATTCCAAAGTTGCATTTAGTAAAAGTTTGTAAGACAGTAACATACTGAGCTACCACTTCTGTCAGCATTACAAATCAAAATCTTGTTAATTTTGGTAAATGATGATGTTACTTCAGGCTGTAGTGACTGGCGAACATGATGATGATGATGATGATGATGATGAAACAAACCTGTAATTTCAGCAGGTGCACTTGAATCAATAAGGCATGCAGGCGAAGATGTGTCCCTGTGACCACATGCTTGATCCATCTCATCAAAAAACCTTCCATTTTTTCTTACGTTCAGTGCCACTTCTTTTTTGCTTATCGTGATGTTGTTTGTACTGCTGTCTCAGCTTTTTCCATTTGTTAATGATGGCATCTAAACTGATATTAATACCTACAAAACAAAGAGGCTAAGTTGCCAGGTATTCTACAACAAACACTTCTCTTCATCAAGGCTTGCATTATCTGACATACGAAATGGCGAGCGAAAATAACATCCAGTACCTTAACTAGCATCACGATGAAATTTGAAGAGTCCCTGTTACAAATGGAAAGTACTAATTTCGATCTAACTAGTTTTTCATTGAAAACCTTTCGCATAAACCCCTGGGGCATAACATCGATCAGCTTACCTTTCTTTTGCATCTGTACTTGAACAGTTTTGTAAGCGGCCCTTTTCTCCTTTGGCGTCTTCGCATTATCCAGACTAAACATAACTGTCTCTTCTTGCATTATTTGAATTAATTCCTTTACATCTTCCTCTTTCCATGAGTATCCACGCAATTTTTTGGGCGACTTTCCTTTGGAGTTTGCTTCCGCCATGTTGAAACGTGAAGTGAACTTTCTGCACATGCTCCCAACAAATGGTGCTGACTAATCGCATAAAGGCTCACTCGGAAAATGTTGGTTTGGCACGGCTTATCGTTTTCACTACGCACTTTATCCGACCCGGGCTAGAGTTTTTGGAACGCGTACCAATTTTATCCGTGCTCGGACTACCTCGCGAGTAGGTCCGAGCACGGATAAAATTTTGGTTCGGGTGCCAGAAACATCGGTCGGCACGGATGAGGCAAAGTTGTTCACACGACTAAATTCATCCGTGCCGAACCAATGTTTCTGGTACGCGTACCAATTTTATCCGAGCCGTGCCAAAAATTTTCTGTCGTGTAAATCGGCCTTAAGATAGCAAAGGCTCGATATATCAGGAGACGACTAGACATCCATTAACAGCCACAAAAAGCGATCCAATCTTAAGTCATCTTTTGATGTGCTCACAACGAATTAAAAACATAACGTTAATTATCATTTTGGACCAAGTGCAACTCTCACAATGGCTACACTGGTTTATTTTCAATAAAGTACTTAGATGGAGTTGAATAACGATGCTTTGGCATTGATTAGTCGTTCGAAGCTCCAAAAAATCATTACAAGTGGACTAATTTCATCTGAGCTGAGCTAAGTTTTGAATATCTTTTAGGTTAGTGTCATAACACGCGGTAAAGACCTTCCGGAAGGTAGTAAAGCCCATGCCAATGAAGTAATGGCACAAGTAACAGCTCTTTTTCGTAGCTTTAATTCACTCAATGTATTTAAACCGGAGGCTTTAGCAGTGGTTTCACATAACAACAAGAGCTTCGTTGGCGCGTCAATAGCAGTAAGTAATTTCCTACGGCCTCTCTATTTGCACAAAAGAATTGCTGATTTCAAAAAGCCG
The DNA here is from genome assembly GCF_036669915.1 of Pocillopora verrucosa. Lineage (NCBI taxonomy): Eukaryota > Metazoa > Cnidaria > Anthozoa > Scleractinia > Pocilloporidae > Pocillopora > Pocillopora verrucosa. The sequence goes on along the minus strand of NC_089320.1, from coordinate 10,304,101 downwards.
CGTCTCAAAGAGGCAATCATTTTCCATTAGCCTTTAAGTACAGAAGATACGCAAGATTGGACATCGGAAGCAAGAAATATCATGGGCACCTACAAACCTGCATGTACAAATTGCCGAAGAACTTTTGAAAGGTTAAATGGCTTCATACCTGAGAAAGAGCCGGCAGATGGCAAAAATCTTGATGTTCAAGAAATAGGTAATCGTCTTCAGAGGAATTTAGAGCTATGTTTAACATACTTTACGAAATTTAATGCAATTAGTAAACAGTGCCAAGATGCTGAGGATTCTAAAGACATCCAAAAAAAAAGAGAGGTATACACCCAAATACATCCTACAGTTCACATTTTTGGTCGAATACCAGACTGTAACGACAGGTTTTAATATTTGGCTCTGATACAAATGGTCAGTAGATACTGTAACCTCTAAAAGTATCTTTTTGCAAACAACTGTTACCTGCAATATAGCGCAGGTGAAAACAAACATTAGACTAGGCCTAAGTTTTGGATGGGAAAAAGTATTTATGCTATCATCGACAATCCAAAAAGTTTCAGTTATCTGAAAGTTCATGGTTCAAAGAGGAAAGCATTAATTTTCCTTTTCACATTTCCGACAGTTCAGACCAGCCTTAAATTGTACGCAACGGGTACCTGTAATGATTATCGTATGAAGTAGAAATAAAACATTTTATACGTTTACTTCTGCCAACGGAAACGTTTTTTGGTATTTTTAGTGTGAAAATGTTTTATTCAATTTTTCAAAAAGTGCATTAAATTACGAACATGCGAACGGATCCCATGCTTTTTTACTTAATATGTCATTTTCCCTTATTTGAACTGTAAAGAATACCTCCCTGGTCAAGGGATGTATGCACTTTCAGCAAACAGGTCTTATATAGCAACGATGCCTATTTTAGGCAGCGACATGTATCGCTGAACATTTGCAAGTCATTTTTGCAATTTAAATTTTGAGCTGAGTATGTGGTTTGCGACTTCTTACAGCTTTGAGCAAGATTCCACCTTCTTTTAACAAATAAAGAAGCCTTGACTGTGCTCTGTTCTGTTATAAGGCTTCTCTATTTGTGTTATAATAAAGAATCCGTTAAATTCCCCATGCGCATCACTTTCATTTTTCAAAACAAGCTTTATTACTATTTCCAAAGCGAACAACGCTGTCGTCAGCATGCTCTATATTCTCGTCGAGCATGCTACAAGAAGCCAATCAGAATTTATGTTATGGAGTAATTCAAATTATCCGATTGGTTGATTGCACTTTTATATCTTTTTTCATGTATCTCAAGAACATCTGTTTTCTCAATAACTGATGATGAATAAGATGTCATGAAATATCTTTAGAATCATAAGTATTTTTTGAACAGTACATTCACTTTCAATTCATTTCACATGAATATTGGGAAGTAACACAGTATCAAGAGTAGGTTATTTTAAAATAGTACACTGAGTTGATAAAAGGCCAGTTCTGATGACTAGCTTGCTTGCTGGGCTAGCTTTGCTTTTAATGCTCCTATACGATTCTGAAGTACTAAAGAAAAAACATATGTGGGCATTTAACTCCATAAATATAATTGTTATAGTCACAATGAGCAGTTAATGAGACAGTCTAGACAGTAGGATTACCCTCACCGTGACGAACAGTCAGTTCTCAGGATCGGATAGAAGAAAATAACTTCAGTATGCTCCAAAAAGGTAGAGGATAAAAAGGGTCATGACCTATTATTAGTTGTATTCTTCCACTCAGTCCCATATTATATGATGTGTACATGGTTTGCAGTTGGTGTTTAAGCCTGTTTTTCCGTAACCATTGCATCAAGATTGATACTCAAGAAAAGATCAAGCCATTTCATGCAGATATCCCTTACGGAGACCTTGATTATTCTGGATATCATAAAAACTGAAACTAGTAATTGTTTGTTTGTTTTATTATATATTGAAGGAAAAAAATGGTCACGACAGTAAGTGAAACCGATCATTTATTTCTAAACTTGTAAAAATATACAGGTCAGCAACCAACACAAAGCGCGCGAACTTGTCATGATTACCCTTAGATATCATTAACAGCGGTCATACATGATATTTTTACCCGTGACCTTGAGTGCCCTTGATAATTTTATAATCTGCAACTAGATGACGTCCCTGGTGCTGATTTCGAAAATTCACTGTACGCTTTCGGCCAATCAGAGAAGAGTGATTTGAATATATTACAATATCTCTCACTGATCAACATCAACCTTCCTCGTCATTAAATACTTTCAAGATTTGGTTATTTACAATTCCCTCTGAGGGGAAAATATGTTGATAAAAAGAAATTCCGTAGTAAAATTTCAACAATACACCATTAAGACTCTTCTGTAAATTTGGATGACAGACCATGGTCCTGAAGTATTCATGATTCGATAGTCAATAATGCCCTAATACGTTATCGATGGGAGGAAAGGACAAGAAAGGGAAGAGTGTAATTTGTCATAATTGGCATTTCAAGAGTCGTTATCCCACTTACTTGTCTGAATATTATGATTTTTGACTGGCTTCTTGAAACATCAGTTACAGTGTAACCAACTGTGGTCCATTTCAATAGAATACAACTCAAGGGTCAAAGCATAAGGGAATATACTCAGCTTATAGGTGCAAATCACCTCCAGTCCTTGTCTTTATGTGTGTAGTCAAACATCTGTATGGTCATGCAACATCTGTGTTTGTATGGAAGCGGGGCTTAAAAATTATTTCCTTAAAATATGTGATGTACATGTTTAGTCTATACCACACTGGTGAATAGCGCTTTTCGCCCATGCATGCTGACTGGTTCGTTCAGAAGCGAAGAGTAAGCACTATTCACCTCCAAGCAGGTGATGAGACAAAATCGCATGTCAAAAATTTAGTTTCAAATCATTTTTCAGCATATTAAAAGAAAGAAACTATTTTTTTTTGTATTTGTGTGGTATAAACTGAAACAATTATTCACCTTCGTGTCGTTGAAAGTGGTGGATATTGACTGAGCTGCAAAGCTGCGAGCGACGTAAATATTTGAATAGTTGTTAAGTAGTGATCTAAAATAAACATATAACAATAAAGTAATATCGGTGAATTTGGTATGGTTATCTGAACATCTAATACTCATTATTTAGGATCAAGATTCAGACTCTAGTGAAGAAGAGGAGATAAGTGATAAAAAAACTACTTAAAGAAACAAAAGGATGGAAGCTGTTAATTAAGGCTATTTAATTAAAATGTGAGAATAGGGCAATAACGAACATTAGTTAATGTTACATTAAATCAATTGATCAAAAACTATAGGACAAGCCTTCATTTTGAATACTTGTACTTGCATATTTTTCAATACTTTGGATATTGACATATTCATTTCTACACTATTCTGCTTACTTAACATATATATATAAGTATTCTGAATTTTTAATATCTTCTTACTTATACATGTGCTTATAAATTAACCAAAGTACCCATTCAGTGTTCATAAATTAATAGCTGGAGTTTCATTTCAGTTTGATAGTACATGATAAATACACACGTTATGTTATTTAAGTTTCTCTTTGTGGGCAAGTTACATGTTGGTTGCTGTAAGAATGCAAAAGATGAAAGCTTGACGTAGTAGGACCTTTTGTGTTCATATTCAAAACCCCTTGTAAGACTTTCATGTTGATAACAACATAACAAATCTTTTGAATCAACTATTTATTTCATTCAACATTCATCAACATGAAACAAATAGAATTAAACCTTCATTCTGGTAAGGAGAAGACGGTACGAGTTCGGGATTCACGAGACATTTATTCAGTCCATGCACAATTACAACTCCGAGCATTGCGCAACAGGCGAGCACGTGCTCTAATGTCATGCAACTTGTCACATCTTCCCTATTTTAACAGTAACGCTGACTACAGTACTTATAATGATGCAAAAAAACTAAACAATAGACAATTGTTAATTGTAGCAAGCTAATGTTCAAATATATGGTTAGCAACGTCCAGGTAAATTTGGTATGTAGTCTTTGAGCCACTCGGGAGGTTTTATCTTACGCAGAGGTCTTGTTGGCTTTGAAGGCTCCGTTGGGAGGACAAACTGTCCAGGTTGCTGTTGTGTGTCTTCGCAGTCGGGCACCCTATAACAATCAGGCACTTGACTTTGTGGTTATTCTGTGCTAATTAACTATCCGCAGTTTCGTCGGTAGGGTGACATGGCTCCTGGCCCAAACTCGTGCCAGGGGTCCATGTCTTGGGGCTTCCTGTGCTTGTTATAGTAGAACTTCTGGCGTTGTTTGTTGCCGATCAACTTCGAATTCCTGGTGTCCTCGTCGGTGGGGTAGCTAGGTTGCAGCAGATAATCAGCTACAGGAAGCAGCGTCTTGCATTGGTGTACCGCGCTAGTTAAGAAGTGCTTGGAATTCTGATCCCCTGACGTCTTGCATTTCTTAAACAACCGCTTGACTGTCTGGACAGCATTTTCTGCTTTCCCATTTGACTGCGCATAGGTGGAAGATTATATTTTGTGTTCAAAAATCCACGTTTTGGCAAACACGCTAACCTCGGTTGATGCAAACTGCGGTCCATTGTCTGTTTTCAGGGCATTTGGGATGCCAAACCTGGCAAAATTTTTCTTTCACCTCCTTGATGATGGCTCGGAACGTCACTGTGTGGAGACGAGCAAATTCGACGTAGTTATGGTAATCATTACTGACGACTAACAGTGTTCTGTTGTCGAACTTAAATAGATCAGCTAAAAACCTTGGCTCAAGGTCGAGGGACAAATTCCTGCTGGAGGATAAGCTCCTCTCTTTGACCACTGCGGTGGGCCAGACATACCTCACATTGCAATTGGGAAATGTACTCTCTGAGCTCTACTGTCATACGTGGCCAGAAGAAGGTGTCTCTTGTTCGTCTGACACACCCCTCGATGTCGATGTGAGATGAGCGCGTATTTTTCATAAGCTCTTTCTTCAGGGCTCTAGGTACAACCACCTGTTGGCATTTAAAGATGAGTTCTTCTCGGACCGTTAACTCCTCTCGAATGTCAAAGTAGAGATATACGCATTCAGGCACGTCTGCTTTGATGTCTGGCCAACCTTTCTTGATCACCGTTCGTGGAGTTTGCTGCACTGGGTCATCTGCTGCTGCGTTTTTGAGTCACTACCAAGTCTCCTCTCCCACTTACATCCATGGCCTGTGGTCAATCTCCTCCAGCTCTCTGCTAAACTCGCACGCGTTGACTTCGAGTAAGAAGGCTCTGCTGAGGATATCTGCCAAGTGGAGATCTTTGCCTTTCTTGCAATTGTATTTCACGCTTAGGCTGTATCTTTACAGGCTCAGAAACATTCGTTGTAGGCATTTCGGGGGAGTCGCC
>NC_089320.1:10288732-10293732 GCF_036669915.1 Pocillopora verrucosa | reverse complement strand
ATATAAAAAGGGGATGGATCGACCTTGAAACTATATCAAGATGTTATCAATGTTTAACACGCTTTCACTAATTTTTGTTTCAAAATCTTTCCCGAACAGCTTTTTCATTGATGTAACTGTTGTCGGACTAGGTATTATCTAAAATTAGACATTAGTGACGTTTTCGGATCACATTTCTAAGCCTCTCGCTTTGTGGCAGTATTGTGTTGTTGTGTTGCAAATCGAACGTTTTTAAAGTCGTCACTATTCTGGGAAGTTCAGTTGGTTAAGTTCTAACTATTCTTGGGCGTACAGAGAGGACAATCGGTAAGCATAGCTTTGTATTCTTTGGTTTCATTTCTTTTAGGTTGTAACTGATTGATTATTGTTATTTTTATCTTGCGTTCATGTATTTTTTGCAATACGACTTAAATTAGCCTTTTGTTTGTATTTTTGTTTGGCGTTATCGAACACTGATGGAATAAATCATATTGGATCGTACGTCCATTGATTAATGTGTTTATATCAGTTCAACGACTCTCCAACCTTCACGACACCTAGAGTTTAGTTTCAAGTAAAAACGGACACATGTTAAACTTCTACGTTTTTTTCCACGAACGGGGAACAAGCGCTCTCGGAAAAATTGACAAGGGTTATAAAAGATTTTTCTTGCTATTTACAAAGTTTAAAAACCTCCCAGTTTCTCAAGAAGTACATAAATTTAGATAATGAGGCCCCTTTCAGAGATAAGTATCTCTCTATGCTAAACTGATTTGTAGTATGCAATGCACGTCTGGTATAAATTACACTCCATTGATTCATAATACATGCAGCATATAAGTAGGTAAAAATCGAGCCCCAGAGTGCATATGCAAACGTTGTACAGAAAATAAAATGGTCTTTTGGTGTCTAAATATGATAATTAACAGGCTTTCTGTTGTGTATCAGGGTTCGGCATATGTTACTATAGAGCAACGAGTGCACAGACCAAGTGCTTTACACAACTACTTTATTAGAATACTATGAACTTAATTACATACAATGATATGTGAGCATGCACGTGACTGCGGTTAAGTGTGTGCTAGCCAATAGAATAAAGATTATGTAATAGCTAAGGTATTTATCCAATAGGAACAAACACCCCACTTTCGACAAATAAACAATCGCTTGTTTAATAAAGGGGGTAAATTTGTAAAGAAACTGTGATGCTGCGTCGGTGGAAGAGTATCACAGAGTAATTTAGTGTTATCAACTGAGTTGATAGCGTAAACTGACCACTATAGAGAGTATAAAAGCTGACGTTTCAAGCGTTGGCCTATCGTCAAAGCGATTGGAGGAATTGCAGGTTGTGTGTGTGTTTATATGCAGAAAATGGAGCTACGCTATTGGTGAATATATGGTGACGAGAAAACAAGAATAAATTAGTTGAATGAAAAGTGCTCTTTGATACCATGGGGATTAAGAGTGCCAATTTGAAAGATAAATTTTTGCTCTAGAGTTTTGCGGCTTTCCGAACCGCCTAGATGTAGGGAAAGAACATAAACTGCTGCTTAGAATGGTTGGGGATATCTAAATGTCTAGCGACTGGTTTGGATGTGTCCTTGTCATTTCTTTCTACGTCGCAAAGGTATTCTCGGAATCGGTCAGCTAGTCGTCTTCCTGTTTCACCAATGTATAACTTTTTGCAATAAGTGCAAGTTATGCAGTATATGACATTGCCGGAGGTGCACGTGAAGTGATCAGTGATCTTGATGGATCTCTTGGGTCCTGACATTTTCTCTACGTTGTGAATGAAAGGAAAAGCATCGTGCGCTAGCACATTTGAAAGTTCCAGGTTGTTCATTAGTTTGAAATGAACTTCTGACCAGAATGTTAAAGTAATTTAAAGTTTTTAAGAATGATAGATTTTACTACGTGGTTGTGAGGGTGAAATGTGAGAGTGAATGGAATGTGATCAGTATTTTCCTTCTGAGCCGTATGTAGCGCTGACTGTCGATCAATTTGTTGGGCGCAGTGGTGGCCCACGTTTATCCAAAAATTGGCACATCACCCCCGAGTAACTGTGGAAAAGGTATGGAATTCTTAACGTGGGATGGATGCAGAGATGGATACAACAAGTAACTATGTGAATCTGAAGGTTTGTAGTAAACACTAGTGCATAGACCGTTGCCTTCAATTGAAATTTTGATGTCTAAAAAAGCCAAAGAAGTGTCGGAAATTTCCCAGGCATATTTCAGAGTCGCATGAAAGAAATCGACCGCGGTTGTAAATTGAGCGAGCTCCTCCTCTCTGGTAGAAGAGGTAGCGCCGATGCAGTCGTCAATGTGGCGACCGTAGAGTTCAGGTCTGGGGCCGTTATATTGACTAAAAAATAGGCGTTCGATAAAACCTACGAAAAGATTTGGCGTAACTGGGTCTCATGGCTACGCCATTAGTTTGTCTTTTAGTAGTTGCCACTGAATGAAAAGCAATTGAGTGTAAGTACTAGTTCGGTTAGACGGAGTAGTATCTCAGAGCTAGGTTCCTTAACAGTGTGTTGATCGAAAAAATGTTAGAGGGCCCGGAGACCTTCGTCATTGGGAATGACAGTATGAAGAGATGTAATATCCATAACGAAAAGAAGTTTGTTTTTGGCCAAGAAAATTAAAGTCGCGAAAAAATTCAATTGCGTACTGGCTGTCCTTAATTTATGATGCCGAAGTTTTGACGATAGGTACCATAATTTTGTGATGTTTTTTCAAGTCCATGTTGGCTGTCCTTAATGTATGATGGTAAAGTTTTGGTGCCATAATTTAGACACGCACAACCCACAATTCCTCCAATCGCTCTGACGAAGGGCTAACGCTCGAAACGTCGGCTTTTAAACTCTTTACGGTGGCCATTTACGTTATCAACTCAGTTGGTAATACTAAATTACCCTGATAGTCCTTAGTTTAACTTTGTTGCACGAGTGAATGCAATCCTCAGTCTTCTTCACTTGACTCTGAATCCTGTGGAAAGAAAGACATAAATATACGTCACGAGCGTGGGTGTAAAACATTTCGGATGTAAATACTCAGTTTAAAAATAGTGTAAAGATTAAGAGCTTCTTTTGTATTTTTTTTTTTGTTATTTATAACGATTTGTAGAGGTGTACCTTGATCTCGTAACATTTCTGGCTCTTCAGAAGTGTAAGGTCGGATCAAGAGTTTATACAAACTAGTTTATAATCTCTTGGTCAGATGGCAAAGAATAAATTTTGCTGAAGGAAATTGGCATGGAGTGAGGGATTGAAGCTAAATTCGAGAAGCAGATTTGAACAGATTTGAATGTTTTTGTGGGCTAATTGAAAAGCAAGCCAATACAAACCGACAACTAATTTAGAAAACCAAAACGACTAAGGTTAAATGGCAGCTCATCTGCAGTTCAGTGGAATCACAGAACCAGAAATCAAATTCGGCCAGAAAATATATTACGATTATATATCCTCGCAAGTATCAATCCGCGAAACTGGAAGGCTCTCAGTTTCCTCCACAGCGGCCGGCTGTCTTAGCAAATGAACACATGGTACAGAGGCAGTTTAACAACAACTTTTAACACCCACCTCAAGATCATACTTTTTATCGATTTTTCTCTCTTCTCTTGTCCCATAAATCTTCTTCAGTTGATCCTAGTATCATTGAAGTGAAGTACGAGGGTTAATGCCGAGGAACTGGATTTTATAACAGTTCCTATAATCATACTTTGAGTAAGATGATAGCTTAACTGCTTTGTGCTCTCTATTATTCAAAACATTATTCTTCCAAGCTCTTGCTAACTTCATCAAAGAGGGTAAGTTTCTGAAGAAGCTGTGCTGCGTTGCAAAAAATCTTGAAAGACGGACGAAATTTTGGCAGTGCTGTCTCCAAAGTCCCTTGAAACGAGAAATCTTCCGCAGTAACTCTATCTCTGTATAGTTTTCAAAACAGTCGTCGCCCCAACGATAACAACTATTACTACTACAACATAGACATTAAAGCACATATGTTATGAACAGTAATCGTTCCGGTCCCAAAATGCAGGGTAGCACGACAGCATACCACAAGAAAAAATTAATTTTAAATAAAAAAATTATCAGCCAGCCCTCGATATAACGAATAATTTGGTTGTTTTTCCGAAAATTCGTTAAATCAAGGTTTTCGGTATAACGAACCCTCAATATGACGAACTAATTTCCCCAGTCCCTTGGCACCTCGTTAAATCGAGGTTGCACTGCACCAGTAAACACAAGGGCCTCCTTTTGGCTCGAAAATATGAACGGATATTTGTCCGTGAGATTAGATGTTATTTAAAGTCCACAAAACTGTTTGAATTCAGGAACAGAGAATGTCCGTCTTATTGTCTTCCATATCGAATGGATAATGTTTCAAATGCAAATTAGTTGATGGAACTGCAGCCGGTCTTATTATTGCCGTCTCTGCAGGGAAGACAATTTGGCGTCGCTTTTCTACATTACAAAAGGCGAAAAAACTTAACGATAATAAGGATAGCAGAAAATTGCATTTTACCGTTATTCCGAATCTGAAAACCATCAGGCCAGTTAAATTTGTGATTGAGACTTAGTCTAAAAGAACCGTAATCCAGCAGTTCGGAAACAAACAACTTGGGGCTGAAGAGCTTTCTGCTGATAAATTACACAAATTCGAGCGAACAAACCTAATTTTCAGATAAACCTGAACAGAAATTTCCAATTTTTAAAGAGAAACCTTGTCTGGCATTTTTTTTCAATGGCTGAACATGAAATGTTAGCATATTTTCAATGATGGTAACCAAACAGAATCATTAGTCTAATTTTCATGATAATTTACCACGGAACTTTGCTCTCACCTGCTGGTATATATATTTATCACAAACTACGGTGCCCTGAGAAAAGCCGCAACAACGCACGTGAAAAAATATCGTATTTTTGTTTACGTGTGTTGATATGGCCAATCAGCTGCCAATATTTTGAGTCGCTCGCCTTTGGCGCCACTCGGTTAGGTTGATGAATGAACGGCAAAGCG
>NC_089320.1:10273732-10283732 GCF_036669915.1 Pocillopora verrucosa | reverse complement strand
TGAATAGCAAAGATGGAAAAAACAGTGCATCACGGTTTTCAATTCCTGATGGATGCTACTGGGCTTTACTTTAACTGAGAAATTTGCAATCGCTTACCTCATATCTCTGTTTCCCATGCCGTAAGAGGCACAAGAAAAAAGTTGATGATAGTGAGTCTTGACTGAGACAAAAAGAATTAGAGAAGAATCTACGGTCCCCAGAAACGCCACTTTTAAACACGAGGCAACTAAGGTAAATTGAATTAAGCGGTATTTGTTTTATTGAAAACTATTGTTCAGGTTATAAGATACGCGAATAACTCTCCCCACCGATTTTTTCTTACATTCTGTTAATCAATTGATCGTCTTAATAGTAACAGTTTCCAGGATCCAAGGGGAGCAAAAGAGAGAACAATTTTCATTTTAGTTAGGTAAGGCGACACGCCGGCTTTATACTTCTTCCGGCGTGATAACGATAATGATGACAACAATGGGTAAAAAGCACCGTCCGCTATTGATGACGATTATCATAGTTATAAACAAATCTCAGTTATAGTCCTGAAAAATATCTTAGGGGGTCCTTTGAACCATCCACTTCATCTCCCCAGAAGTCAAAGTTGCCTACACTCATTCTAAGGTTCGTGCGATTTTACGACGAATTTTCAATTCCGGTGTGTTGCACGCGCGACTTTTGATAGGAAAAACCTGCACGCGCCATAACTTAAAAGAACGTGTCAGTGAAATGAATCAAACCTCTATCATTTTGCATACATTCTTGGGAACAGCAAAAATTACTTAGTACAAACATTCTAAGTATAGTGTTCATTCCGTGCAATGGGGCATAAATAAAAGGTTCTGGTGGAAAATACACCTTATTTTATACCACTGATGACAGGCAAAAAGGTTATATGGGTACCCCGGTTAAAAATATATCGTTAACTCTATTATTTAATACCAGCTCTAATTTAAAGGAGAACGTTATGAAAATAAAATAAAAGTTGTCTGTACCTCGAAGCATGCCTTCATTGTTTAGACTGATAGTCCTAAAGCTTTTTAAGCATTTTTTCGAATATCTTATGACGATAAGCCCGCCACCCACCCCACCCCGCACTATACTGTTTTCACTCAGCGGCTGGTCAGCGGTCACGTTTATGAGGTAAACACACCGATCGATTCCTGATCGCCGTGCTTGTCGATCCGAATGTCAAATACCAGCGTGATATTGCCGCGAAGATGAAGCAGTTGTGTTATTTGATTCGTACTTCACATTCGAGACGAAGCTTGGGTGGCACAGGTTATTTCTTACGGTGGAATCGACGAGGGGAATTCGAACACTAGTCGTAGTGTTTGAATTGTTGGAAGAAATGGTCGCATGGGGATGGTAAGTTTAACGAACAATTTCAAATTTTGCCGCTTGAATTGAAAGTAAAGTTCATTTTAATTGTTTTCGTATGTATTTTTGACGGTTTTAGATCTACCTGCTTGATTTATATCGGTTACGCTTCATGTTGACAAGTCCCTCAAAATGGCGGCCAAACTTGGAGATTGCCAAAAATTAGGTAAGTTCACGGAGTTAGTTGTATCAGTTAAGAACGCCTCACTTTTTCAAAAATTTACCTTGAATCTGATCGGTTTTGGCGTGTGCGATTTTGGCGAACCGATAAGGTGTCATTCAAGTCTTCCTGTTTCCTTGATTGAAACGTGATGTCTGCGAAAGTCGCCTCGATAGATAAGATAAAGTTAATATATATGGCTGTGGTATTTGTTTTTTTCTGAGTTCCGTAGTTTTTTGTAAATTGTCCTCCAAAGTTGTATGAAATTAAAGTCCTGAAAAGTGTCACGACAAGCCTTTGCTCGAGTGAAATTTTATTTCCGTAAAACTCTGAAAAATAAAGAGATCCGATCAAACTGATTGTTGTTTTAGTATAGGTACATGAATGTCTTACAACACACAAGAAACGAGCGAAATCCGTGTCTCAAGCAAAATCGACCGGACCGCTCTTACAGAGACACTCTCTTAAACTCTTTACGGTGGCCAATTTACGTTTTCAACTCAGTCGATAACAAATTAACCGTTATACTTTTATTGAAGACGGAGCTCGATAGGTAAATAATTGAGAGCTAAATATTTTTTAATTCGAATTTAATTTAACCGCACAGAAACCAAACTGACATACCTGTCCTTTGCGCAAATTGTAAGGATCACTGGCTACTCCAGGTATGGTTGGCTTCGTATCAAAACTTTCAATCGAACGCCAAGGTTTAAGTTTTTCGCATTCTCTGACCGACATTTTTCAAAAGAAAAGGTGGGTAATATTTTTAGTTCAGTCTGTTTTTGCACCTGTTTAGCTTTCGGGGCGTCAAAAGGATTTGCTACACCAATCAAAATATTATTTTTCACTTGTTTAACCATAATAAGATGCGGGAGGGTAGACGAATGCTTAAGTGAAACTTAGGAATAAACAGGGTTTTTCGGCGGCTAACGACGTTTGATTCGATTCCGGTGCTGATCAATAGCTTTAAATTTCTGTCCCCGACTTGAAACACTCTCCGTAAGTTTCAAACTGCAACCGCCTGTTCGCAAACTGAAGAAAAATATTAATGTGTACACAGTATTTTTAATTTGCTACGACACACAACGGTTCCAAATGGCTGGTAAGAGACCATATGAAAAAAGTGTTCCGGCTCAGTACATGAAGCAGTTAGCTAGAGGAATCACGAAACTGAATAACAGAATTGAGGATGATGTCAGTGAAATGTGTGGGGAGGTCTTAAAACCGTTTAGAGAAGACTACAAGAAAAAAATAGAAAGTGAGGAATCAACACACGAATTAGACATTTGTTTAAGAGATATCCTCCGCAGCTTAACAATCCACCTGCACTTTCACTGCGGAGTAGCAGAGTCGTCGATGACGGAGACGGAGAGAGAACTCGCTAAATTTGAATCTGATCTGAATCTAATATCGAACCAGGAAGAAGAAAATCAGGAGGAAGAAAATCAGGAGGGGGAAAACCAGAAGAAGGAAAAGGTTCTAGAATTTGTTATCGACCCCGGAAGCTTACTCTTGGAAATGGTGAGTTGGGAACCGGCCAGAAAGATACATAATTGATACTGAAATATCGTAAAACGCGAATGCTACTGCTGCCACACAAGGGAAGAAAATTGAGGTTGGAGTGAGTGATCAACAACTCTTGAAACGGTGTATTGTAAACAAATACAAAGTTCTTAGCTTCGAAAGAGTGTTAACATCTTGGAAAAATCGGTTAGAGTCTAAATGAAAATGAAAACAAGAACCAATTAATCAAACGCTGGATTTTGTCGACATAAGCAACGCGAGATTCATGAAAACTAAGAAGGCGACCCGATTAAATAATTGATGAAGCGGTTTTCAAACTGAAAAAATCGTATTTCTGTACCAGAGCAGTTTTCAATTAAATTTCATATAAACAAAACCATGTTAATTACAACAGCCAATTGTGATGAAGGCGATTAGTTTGGCGTCTGATTGGTTAAGAGGATGATGTGAGTTTTATGGACCAATCAAAGGCCGAAGAAATGCAAACCTAAAGCAAGCCTAAACGTGTACTTTCGACAATCAAAGTGTTGCGAAGTAAGATGCAATTAGAGTGCTTCCCGGAAAAATATTTTCTTCTAATCCGTTAGTTAATGTTATGAACATCTGACAATTTTTATAAGGCGAAGGTATTTTCGATGTCGGGGAGCTATAATTCACATGTAGAAAACATTCTCTCATTATATTGGGCAAGATCACTATTCATGGAAATCAGCCTTCATGGCTTTGCTTTAGAATAAAAATTCCGATCCCTTGTTTTCGAGGTCAGAAAGGCTAATGAATATTAATGACGCCCTCACTTCACAAAAGCAGTTTATGAATTCGATTATGTTTCATTAGCTTACAAATTTTCAGGTGAACCATTGAGGGTTTTCTAGCTTTTTTTCTCGCTAGCTAAACTAACTAATCGAATAAGTAAAAAGCTTTCATGTCTTAAGGCTGCTTTGCAAGGATGCCGTGACTCCTTCGAAGTTGTAATGAGGTAGTTTGCGTTTGAACGCAGATCTTGGGATGAGCTGTCCCACACCTCAGCACCTTTGTAGAGAGAACTTCGAATTCGAGTTCAAATAATTGGTGCTGTGAGGAGTCAATTTGTTTTCGGAATTGCTTAATCCGTGGGAAGTAACGTCATTTCGAAATACAAATCGACATTCAAATCGAGCATTCTGTGTAGAGGCTTGTACATTATAATGGATGTACGTATTTGCCGTGGATGATTGACTCTACGCCGACCTGGAACCCGATCAACAAAATTTTGTGGTTCCTGGCTTTTTAAAAACAAGGAACTATTACACCATCGTTATGTAACTGAGTAAGTATATTGCAGCTACGTCTACAACTGAAAGACCGAGAGTTGAAGGCGGACGATCCTCTTGGCCTAAGTCTATTGAAAGAGTGCATGAAAGCTTTAACGGACGGCACAATAAATTTAGTAAATGGTTTCTTCTTCAGAAAATAGGTGATCGATCACTGGCGCGATTTGATATATTTGAGATTCTCCATAGCGAAACGAAGACATCATAACCTTCGAAAGACATATCGATGGCTATCTGCTCTTCTTAAAATTTCTCTATCAGGAAGGTCGTGAAAACTTGCCTTAAAATCCTTGTCGTAGATGGCCGTTGTCCGTAAGGTTAACCGTGAAAGCACTCTTTTCACCATCTTGTCCATCAGTATGAAAGAAAACCACCTACTCTAGCCAATCAGAATTCACGAAAGAATCGACAAAATGGTTAACCAATGAAAACTCATCTTTATTTTCGTGCACAAGAGTGACATCATATAATACGATTGGTGTCAGGTTTTCGTAAACGTTCCCTTTCTTCCGTTTCTCCTTGGGGGTGGGGGGAGGGTACGGCTTATCGTGGGCCACCAATTGACTCGCTCAAACAGACATTGTCCATTTCGAATTGTTGCAATTGTGCCTTGATTGATCAACGGTGAGATCAAACTAAAACGAAAAAACTTTTACCGGAGAGCACATTTACATAACTAAGACACCCGCAAAGGTCTACCGTATCCTTAAATGATTGACAATTACCCACGGAAGTGGAGGTGAATAGTAAACACTTAGGGCCCATTGTTTTCAAGAGGTTTAACCCAACCACGGTTTTGCGCAATCATTCAGGGCCTCAGGCTTTGTCTATAAGAGGGTTGGTTTATATTGAATAAATGTCCTTCCACTGATATCTTTCGGCTCTCTTGACGCTGTTCACAAAAACAAATTTTGAGGCAAAAGGTTCAGCTTAACTGAGGGTTGTTTAGGACGCGGTTTTGTTTAACAGTCGCAGTTTTGTTGAGCAACGGCTAAACTTTGTAAGTAAATAATCACACGTAATTAGGGCCGTTTAACTCTTAACCATCCCAACCGCGCTCTAAACAATCAACAACCAAGCAGAAAATATCTCGAAACTGTCGAGAGGGCTTATATTTAACGCTAAAAGAAAAATCCAATTGCCTCAAAAACCCCACCTATGAGGAACTGTTGTAGTCCATGAACATTCAAACCCGCAACCCAAATTAGACCCCAAATCAATAACCGATTGCGACAATAATATCTGCCTCCTAGAATCTCAATGTTTCCCAAGAGAGAGAGTCGAAGGGAAAAAATAACCAACTGTTTCCAGTGGAACCAGAAGTGGCTTGTTCTACATCCAGACGAACATAGTAAACAAGCAAAAAAATAGTTTTTATAACAGTACAACTTTATTTCCTGTAAACTCTGCAACTGAACTACAAATTTCCCTCCAGCAATTAGCTCCACTAAAAAGAAGCCCTTATCAAAGCCTTTGAGAATGTAACTCCCCGGTATGTTTTTTTGAATCATCGTAGCCAACTTTAGAACCTGAATTAAGCTTTAGAATTATAACATTTCTTATCATATAGAACTATGTGATTGATATTAATGACTCTTAGGCAGTTGGCCTGGTTCTCAGATGTCCAAGCGAGAGCAAGTGGCCTCAACCAGGCTTGTAGATAGATATCTTGACAAAGAGTTTATCAATAAAAAAAATTTTTGTATTTTGTTATCTTTCAGTTCAGTATTTACACACTCGCGGAAACGCCAGATGATGACAAAGGAACTGAAGCTCATGCCGACCGTGTTTTTGAACTCGCAAACTACTGGTTAACGAAACTTGAAAGAGGAAACACCTTCAAGCCCAAAGTGTTAGCAAAGATTTCACTCGATAACAAGCATTTTATTGGGTCTTCAATAGCAGTTAGTCATTTCTTAAGGCCTATCTGCTTGTATAACAGAATTATCCGTCTGAAACGGACTCTTAGAAAGAAAATTTTACATTTTGCTCCTCTGAAACTAGAGAAAACGGGATGGATTTTTAAAGCATTTCAACAGAAAAGCGACGACGACGAATATCGTTCCGAAAAAGATACCTGTAAAAACTGTAAAATGATCTTCTTTGGTGATTGTTGGGGAGAGGGACATTCCACATTTCTTGGAGCATGCGCAGAGTACTGTGCTGTTAACGAGCTTCTTCCTCCTGAGGAAACTTCACAAGATTCCGATGATAAAGAGGACTTTCCCCTTCTGAAAAGAAACTTATCTCGATGTTCACTTCTTTTCGAAGGCTTTAGGGACATATCAAAAAAATGCATTGATTCATATGATCCAGAAAATATTGACGAGAAATTGCTAAATGAAGTGTATTGGAAAGTAATATATAAATTGCACATTTTTGGTCTTAAACCAGAATGTAATCCTTGCTTTTAATTTTCTTACCCTGCACTCTGCGTAAGAGGTTGGCAGGTCGTGGCAAGGTGTTATACTAATCTATTCTAGTATGCAAAACATATTCAATGAGATCTGTCTCAAAAAAAATATGGATGTGCTTTGTCTAAATGTCGAGTAAACTATGCCCACAAGTCTTCAGATTACGCGAACATTTCGGGTAGACTGATCCTCAGAGTCCGTCCTTAACATTCTATGACTTAATCCTTTGGTTAAAATGGCTATATATACACGATTTTTTGAAGCAGCGTTTTGAAGAAATGGATTGTGCACTGCAAGTCTGAGATATGTGTCACTTCAAACTTAGTCGTTACACTTAATTAGATTTAATTAAGAGTAATAAGTCTTGTATGATGGATGTTACACAGCTTTGCAGGCTTTTACACTATAACTTCGCCTTTAACTTGTTTTCAGGTTACTTCTCGAAAACAACGGGACTTTCAAGGTATCAAATCTACTTTGCAACTCAGTATATCATCATTTGTTCTGCATAGAAACTTCAAATGAACAATTGTATTCTAAGCTGTATTGGAAAAAAGAGAAAAATTAGTTTTTGCATAATACTCGTTTCAAACAATGGCATTTGACACCATTTTTTACTATTTAAGGCATTTGAAAAGTTCACCGTTTTTGCAAATGAAAGTTTTTCTGTTCCTTAGAGTAGCAAGTCAAAAAAGTAGGATTTAATTAAAAGGATAGCAAGCCAGGAATTGTAAGTGCAGCTAGAAATTCAAAATACTGCCTCTTAACTGTAGTGAGGCAGAGAAAGTAGTCAGCTATAGTACCTGAGTCAGAATAAGGCAAGTTTTCATTTTAAGGGGTATTTACAAATGAACCTCCTTTCAGAGCGCGAGTTACGAAGCAAATCTAGTTAATTGATCTCAAATTTTTCCCTCGAGATATTTACCAGTGTGGCTAACGATGTAATAAGGCTTCTGTTTTAGGTGTCAATTTTTAGATTTATGTCGTTATCATGGCAACATCTCCAATGACAAGCAGATACATTCCAATATTTAGCCTAGATGCCTTACTGTCCTTACTTTCCCACATTAAAATGTCTGCCATAAATAGAAGGGAAGTATGGGAAACGTAAGGACTGATAAACCTCATCTTTCTTTAATATATGTAACACGGACATGCCCTTTGAAACTGAGTTTTGAAAATGAGAAACCAATCAAAGCAATTTTTCCGCTGGGTTTCCAAATTTCGAAACCTACTAGCTTTAAGCGAGTAGAAACTTTACACGTCTAAATTCTGCTACATCAGTGAATACAACTTTATGAAGACCAGCCAATCTTCAGGCGGAATTTTTGCAGTGCCTTTAGAGTTGATTGATACATTTTTCGGTTTCATTTGTTTTCCTTGATGTGAATGAGCTAAATTTTTACTGTTGCAATTTAAAAATTTCATTCCTTTCGCTTCGTCATAAAAATAATGGAAGGTCGTTCATTGCTCTCGCGAGTGTGTTTGTTTTCTTACTTTGGCGGTATTTGGATCTTAATCCAATAATTAGCGAGAGCTATCATTCTAAATTTTTTCCATTTGCCCGACGGAACATATGAAGTGAAAACAGGAAATAGGTACAGGAATAGGAAACAAGAGGTCAGAGATCAGATTCAAAGAAGGGTTTTTTAGCTCCATTACCGTCATGAAGGCTCCGACGTTATGCAACATAGAGACCGTAGTCTGTCCTAGGGTCGATGAATTCTTTGCGAGGGAATTGGAATTCATGTGAGGTAGCATCCAACCACCCTTTCGGAGGTAATGAAGCTAAAAACAGGAATTGAAAGTCTTGCGAACATTCTAAGAAACAAAATGGCTGCTGACACACAACGAGTGTTCCACCGTAATTGATAGCAAACAAAAAATAAATAAATAAAGTACTGGCCTCTTGAGAATAACATAATTTCTCATTGACTGTCTAAGTTTTTTCGCTCGAAATGTTTATCCAAGTTCTCCATTAACATCTTCCACCCGTTTGTTTTGTGTAACTCCTCTAGGCTGATTCCGTTATCTTCTTTATTGAAGTCTGACTCCTTCAGAAAAAACAAAGAATTCTGGTAAATTTAATAATTTAGGATAATTGCTCTGATAATTCTGTTTGCTGGCAGAACGCTGATTAGTTCGACAATGAAGAGAAAACTAAAGTTCGAGAGAACACGCACAGACAGCGTTTAAACAAATCTATGACTGAATGCTCATCATGCCTTCTAATATTTGTCAGTCCTTATCTGGTCACCCGTTTTATTTCTCATTGCTTCAGTATCTAAGAACTCATAGGCATGATGAACTCGTCAACTCCCGCTTGGTCAAAATAATTGAATCTCATAAAGAACACTCTTCTCTCGACGACCTCTTTCGCGGATCATTCAATTTTTTTCTTAGAGATAACCTTTCGTTAATTATTATCAGAAATCAGCAACTTTGTGTGTGTCTTAATTAAGAGAAGGCCTGACATAGTGCTTGTAGTCATAATATTTTAGAAGCGTATACAACTTTTTCGATGGAGCTCAAAAGACCTCAAAACTCTAAGATAAATAAAAAGAATGCCTGTAATTATAATTTTCAAGTTTTCCTTTTACCTACTCAAAAACATTTTTCGTCACGTCTAGCTTATATTAAACCAATTATGTCAGTATACGTTTGATATTAAACCAATTACGTTAGTATACGTTTGACCGCTGTGTTTCTTGGAAATTTTGTCGAGCGGAAAAGCGCAGTTTGGTACGCGTCTTTACATTTTTGCGATTCTCTCATTGGTCGCTGGAACTATTAAAATTATCCTTGAAAACAGTTCATTGAAGGCTATCTCTGGGGAAATATGACCCATTCAAAAAGATGGTAGCTGGTGGACGGTACTCAAGTCAGCCTTTCTTATATAGTTAGTTATCGGGTAGTTGAAAATAAGCCGGTAAAGCTCTAACGATCGGACATAACATTTTTAGTTTTACTTTACACGAGTACATTAACAACTTTAATTTTTGCAATACACAGCAGGAGAAAAAATCAGAAATGACAACTTCATAAAGATCTGACGCGTAAACAGTTAAAGTCTTGGCCTACCATTGAACATTCGTAGTAGTAGTAGTACAAAAAATTACCCTGCGAAAATAGGTTTGATGCAAGATTTCAAGGGTACATTTGCAATTCAATCGAAATGGAAAATTCGACGATCTTTACTGATACATTTAGTCGCTAA
>NC_089320.1:9898732-9943732 GCF_036669915.1 Pocillopora verrucosa | reverse complement strand
ATTTCAGAGATGACGTAATAGTTAGAATGTAGTCTTTTTCACTGACACCAAGTTTAATGAGTAATTCATCAAAAGAGATATTGTCACCCTCTTTCATGCTATTTAACTGCTGTTGAATTGATTTCGAACAGGCTTTGTGTTCTGCTACAGCACTAGTTTGAGTTTCACCATCAATTAGACATAAAATCCTTGTGCACTTCATGGGGGGTTGGGGATAATTGAAATGGCATTCAGCTTTAGTACCTTCATGGCATGTATGAGAATGCATGTGCATTTGCCGAGAAAGAAGTTGAAGTAATGTTTGATTGTCAATTGGTTTTGAACAAGTTATGATGCTGTCAATGAATGCTGTGATGTCTTCATCATCATCATCATTTACACCAAATACTAGGGCATTTTCAAGCCAGATAAGCATGTGAATATGTGGAGATCCCTTTGTTGGTATTCAACTCGGTAAAACTAGTCAGCTATTCTACCTAATGGTGCTTCTTTAGCCATAAGAAATTTTTGTAGGAATTGGCTTACTTGATAGTCAGTGTCTGCCACCGAGCAGCCTGTATTACCATAGATAGTCTAACATTTAACAATGGGGCAGAACTTTTATATTGTAACTTTGGTAAAAGTGAAGAACAGTTCCCAAAAGATACTGTCAGCTGACTGTCAGCCGACAGTTTTCGTAATGTTGCAGACTAAAGTGTTGGCTGACAGTTGGCCAACAGTTGGCTGGCTGTTACCTGTCGGTGACCTGTTGGCAATGTGTCGGTAAGTCATGTGCTGAAATGATTGCAAACAGGTACTTATTTATTGCTTCAACAACTACTTTGAAATGGGAAAAATTAATTACAGAGAGATAGTTAGTATGGCTATTGGGTATCTTGCTTGTGTTGGCTGGCGAAACATGCCCATATTGGTTTAATTTCAGTTGTCAGCCACATTGAAAATTTTTCCTAGTTTCCAATCCCCTAAACAACATGTCCTGCCTGTGAAACCCCATTAATAATTTTTATTAAAAATTTATTTAAAAGTTTCATCTATAAAACCCTGTCAATAAAGTTTTTATTTGTTCTGAAGTTTACTCTTTTGGTTTATTCACTTTTGTAAAGTTGGTGGCTCCTAAGGAGCCATTTTTTTTTATTTTTGAGCTGGATTACATCATAGAACTTGAATCAAAGGTCAGTGGAAGTAATCTACCCTCCCTCCGCATGGTAGTCAACAATGGTAAATACCTTCTCCAACTGCTTGACTGAACCAGTGTGTTCATGGGTGACATGCTTGTGCTCCCTGGCATCAACAATCTTTCACTCCACAATTGCGACAAAATCACAGATGGTGCTGCGGGGGAATTGTGCTAGCTGGAAGGCATTGGCCATACTGCTCTGCTCTTTGTTAAGGATGCCAAGTATTACTCCACAATGGGTTTGTCTAGGAATGTCCAGCAGATAACTGCAGAAAGCGTAGATCAGTCAGGGCTGGATCTTTCTTTGAAGACTCCAAGATTCCACTCGCACAATGGTTGTACATCATCTATCTGTGGTCCACTGGCAAATCTGGCAAAAGACTCTCTCTGCTAACTGGATTATCACTTCGAACCATCGTGACTGTCCTAGACAAAATCCGCAATATCTGCTCCATGAAGATCTTAAACGGTAACTTCACGCTGGGTGGCGAGGGAAAACAGTGGAAATTGACAAGTCAATGTTTGGCAACAAACGAAAGTACAAACGTGGACACGTTTCTGAGAGCCAATGGGTATTTGGAATGGTAGAGCAAGGTACTGGGTGAATTCTAGTTTTTTGTGTTCCAGATCGCCAACGAGAGACCTTGGTAACCAGACTAGTGCGTGAGTTCATTGAACCTGGCACTGTAATCATTTCTGACAAGTTCTTACCATACTTCAACCTAAATGATGTAGGTTACATCCACCTGATGGTCAACCCTTCGGAAAACTTTGTTGACACTTATACTGGAGCACACAGCAACACCATAGAGGGACTCAAGGAGTCAAGCTAAAAGGAAGCCAAAGGCAATGAATGGGACCATGAAAGCCAAACTACCAGGTTACCTTGATGAGTTCAACTGGAGTAAACTTCATCCAGAGACAAACCAGGGAGACAGATTCAATCACATGTTGTCCCACATATCAGAGATGGTTCCACTGAACTAAGTTCACCTGGTTCAAGTCTAAATAAACAGCTCCTCTAAGAGCCACCGAGTAAAATAAAAGTCAATAACCAACGTGTTGATGTCTTTTAGAAATAAAATAAAATGCCAAAAAAGGTATACTTAAATATTTTAATTGTCACAATGTGCCAAAAAGGGCAATGATTGTGACCTGTCACAAGAAAAGAAAGAGTAATCAGACATACATGAAGTATTGTAAACTATGGTTTCGCGATGCATTATAGGGCGATTGAAAAACTTCCTCTTTGCTAACAAGCTTATTTTAGTGAAAAAATACAAATTAGGAAGTAGGTAAACACAAAAATTGTACAGTCTGGTTAGCATTGGTGGCCGGCTGTTGGTGACGTATCAGTATCTTGTCGGCTGACAGTTGACTGACAGGTTACGATAGCAAAACATGGGAGCTATTGTTCACTTTTACTGTAACTTTCTCTTTAAGTTAACTTTAAAAGTTGCTGTCTGAGTTGGCAACAGAGGTAATAACGAAGTTGAAGTTGTCACATCAGCTGCAACATTAACAACATTTCCAGTTATCTCAACTGTTTTCCTCTTGGTGGCATCATAATCTTTTGAAATGCCAATCTTGGCGCTAGTAATCTACACTCAAGCTCATTCAAATCCCTAAAACGGTGGCTTTCGAAGAAATTTCATTCCATTCTTAACAGCACAAGGTAGCACTTTCTTGATTCCAGTTCCCATGAGTTTGCCTGCTCTCATTACAATCTTGCTGGTGTATTCTTGTTCCGAAACAAGAGTTCCTTAAAACTCTAAACATTCTTGTCTCAAGTGTTATGATAATGGTGTCAATGACCACAAGACTTTATTTCGAGAGGGTGGCACCTGACAGCCAAAGACTATTAAACTTGTGGCCTCTAAGCAATATCAACATTTTACAAAAGCTTAGGACATCTACAATTGTGTCATGACCCACTGTAAAAAAGGAAAGTGAAAAAAAGATGACAGCTAAAAATATGGCAGCAAAACATAAATATGGTCAAGCTCCCAAAAGTGTCAAGAAACATGGGTAAGGGACTGTGACCTTGAAGTGGTGAAGGATTTGAGCTGGAGGTCGCTTTATTTACTACCAAGATTGTGTACGCTCAGTACTAAGATAAGGGACGTCTAGTTCAAATTTCTCCACAGATGTATAGCAACGAATTCCTCTCTATCTAAAATAGGAATTTTGGAGAGTGCTCTTTGTTATTTGTGCAAAACAGACAAGGAAATATTAATCCATCTTTTCTGGGAATACTCAGTAACGAAAACCTTTTAGGGAAGGGTTTATCGTTTTTTCGTTTCAATTCATTTGATACCAGCCTCATACGTTTTGGATATCTATGAATGTTTAGGTTTTTAGAGGAGTGAAAGATTATATCTAAGCCATTGTTTGCTCCTTGCAAGGTATTATATTTATTGCTGTAAATTTAAGGACATATTTCCATCTATCAGAGAATATGTGCAACAGCTGAAATATAATTTAGAAATTGAAAAACAAATATCTATCATGACTGATTCACAGAATAAATTCAACAGAAGTGGGACAAAATACTTTGCGCACTATAAGTGCTATATAGTTTGCAGGTGGACTCCATATGTGAGCCTGCTTGCAAGCTATATCTTACTCTCCTTGTGCTGATCTTAAGCCTCTGAAAATCAGTTTTTGCTAAACGTTGTACTTTTGGATTTTTTTTTCAAGCTCTTACTCTCATCAATCCCACCCACAATTTAGCCTTTTTGTCTGAAACTGTTAATTTTTTTTGAATAAGTTTCCTTCTTTGTGTGTGTGTGTAAATGATGTGCCTCTAAATATGTGTGCATGATCACATTTTACGTAGTGTAAATAGAACAATGTCAGTAGCATAAATATCAATTGTATCTGAAGAGTACTCTAAGTAGTGTAATGCAATGTACATAGAGAATCCCGTGAAAGGAACTTTAATGTAGTTAATGTATCATGTTGTAAAGACTTATTATAATAAAAAATGATGATAAAAAATAAATAAACAAATAATAATAAATGAAATAAATAAATACAGTCGAGAATATGTACATGGAAACACAAGGCTGAAGGTTTGGTATGACTCTATATTCATTACAGACATGTAACTATCAAAATATCAAGACAACTAAATAGAACTAAATGTGGTGGAATAAAAAATTAGTTCAAAGTATCACATTGATTTACATAGCCTTGTGACAGTGTTCAAGTTTGCTTATCATTACTGCAACCAATATCCATCTCTTAAATCTCCAAGAGAATAAAATTACCAACAATGTATGATATACAGAATCTAGCTGTCTGTTGACTTTTACAAACTTTTTTTATTTCGTTATTTTAATTTATTTTTGTAAACAACTGCATAGAGTGCCTAATATGAAGCAAATTTTTTTTGTCCACTTCAATTTGATTTTTTTTGACGAATTTTTGCTTGCTGCAGAGCTTTCCAACTCCTCATCTCTGGAAGAATTGGCTGTATTTGTGAGGTCAATGTTGACGATTCGCTTCTGTATTGCAGCCTTTAGCTTGCTTGATTCTTCAATATCTTTTTCAATCTCTTAATTTCCCACCTGATTAAGAACAGTTGAATCCAAATTGCTCAAAACTGCAAGTAACAGAAGCATAATGTGTCGAGGTGCTGTACACATTATAATATAAATGGACCCATCAGATGCGAGTTAACCACTACTGTACGGGAAACGTCTAGTACTGTACTTGAAAGTTCTTTTAATGATCTCGCTCCTAATAGCTTGTTTAAGTACAAGATTCATAAATGTGTTTTTGAAGTTTTCAAATGCAAGGAGTACTGTACAATTACTTTAAATTTAACAAATTAAAATTTTATATGCTATTTTTGTAGTGATACAATGAGTTTTCTATGATTTATTTTTAAGGGAAATTATTCATTTTAAAAAGTGGCCTGTTTACAAGCTGATGTAAGGGAAACTTATGTCAAAGAATTGAAAGTAAGATTGGTAGCAGTTCAGAGATTTTATCTTGTAAGTCAGATAAATAATTGGATTTTTTCAAACGTGGTCATTACTTGAGTGTAATGGTTTTCATTTTCAGTATCTTTCCTAAAAACATGTTGGAGTCAAATGGTGTTGTTTCATCAACTTATTTTCATGGAAATTGCACGACACCTGGCCTCCCGAAGTGCTTCATGCACCATTAATGCAAAGTGTAGCAGATTGTTTGACGCGATGGAACTTCTTTGGATGTAACTGGATCTTTGTGCAGACTAGGGAGTGATCAGAGTCACAATCAGCAATGTGGTATGCCCTTGTAGTATGTGAAACTGCAATAAGCGTGTAAGTCTCCTGGCCTTTAATAACAACACCACAAACCAAATTCGAATGAAGATTTATTGTAGCCGACGTGCTTGGTACTAAGAGTGTGCATACAAACAGCGTGGGTTGAAACTAAAACGGTAAAAAAGCAAAAAAGTTACAAGTTGCGACTAAGGTAAATTAGAGTAAGGAAATAACAAAACTGCAAAACGAGGACTGTGAAGTACACTTACATTGTTTCGGCCAGAGAAAACTGCTGTAAAGCGGACTGCGAATAACGCGAAGAGACTTGCAAGAAACTAAACAGAACTGCGCTAAGCGCGGACCAAAATGAACTGCCCAAACTGTACTGCAAAACTACGATATGAAAAATACGCTAGAACATGCGGAAAATAAAACTATAGAAACTTAGAAAGGTGCTAATGAAGATGAAACAGCACAGAAACGCTAACGAGGGCGCGAAAACTGACAGAAAGGAATAAACACCTAAATTAATGCCAAAAAAAAAAGACTAAACAAATGGACGAAAAGAAGTATAAACTAATTTGCGTACGCAAAGGAAAAACAAATTACGCAAGAACGAATAATAGAAAAAATGTTACACTTGGATCTTACAGTATGAATGTTATTAAGGTGTTCCCATCTTGAGATGATGAGGTCGAGTTGGTGCCAGTTTTTAGATCTGGGGTGCATCCACGAGAACCTATGGTGCAGCTTCACGCCAAAGAATGTGTTTGTAATACAGAGGTGATGATAGGTGCAAAGCTCCAGAATGCATTGACCATTTTCATTGCATTTGCCAACACCAAAGTGACCAAGGCAATCAGGCCAGGAACCTTGATCATTGCCCACTCTAGTGTTGAAATCGCTGAGGAGAATCAGCACTTCGTTGTTTGGGATATGTTTGATAGCATCATCCAATTGGCTGTAAAAGGTATCCTTGGCATCAGTACTCGAAGTCAGGGTTGGAGCGTAGACAGAAAGCAAGTTGGTGGGACCTAGATTGGTATTGAGTTTTATGTGCATGATGCGCTCAGACTTGGTTGAGCCTGGTTCCACCATCTGTACTAGCATGTTGCTAACAGGAAAACCAACTCCATGTACTCTAGGCTCATCTTCATCTCTGCCCAGGCAGAAAAATGTGTATTCCTTTTCCGTTAGGCTTCTGCAACCAGCTATGCATGTTTCCTGTAAAGCAGCAATATCAACTTTGAGCCTAACCAATTCTCTGCTGATGACAGCTGTTTTGCGTGCCCCATCAATGTTGTGTATGTCCTTAGTAAGGCCAGTCAGCATCGTTTGGACGTTCCAACTCCCAAGTGTAAGAGCTGGTCTTCTTCTAATAGATCCTTGATTCTTAGGTGAATAAGTCACAGCCCACATGTCAGACTGTTTCCAGACTTAAGTCCAGCTCACCCCAGCAAGACAGGTGGGCAGTGGCGGGAAAGCACCTTATTGACTGGGGGCTGCCCAGTTTAAGCGGGCGGTAGCTATCCAATGGGGCTAAAAAGCCCCTCCCACTGTCAGGAATGGCCCCTGGTGTCTGGCTCTACACCAATCAAGCCATGACTTAGAACCGGTAACTGCCACTCCCCGGTTTGTTTCCATGCCTGGCGAAGCCATAGGGCATGCTGAAGTTGCCTCTCCATGCGCTTGCCTGGGCAGTTGATATGGAGATACTGGTTTGCCCAAGTCCCAGAATCCCCCTCTTGGTCTTGCTGGTAGAGTCCGAAGGAAAGGCAGGGCCAGTACATTCGGGACCAGGTTGACTGCAGGAGTTGCCAGTAAATGATATAGCGTCAAAACTGCCTTATGGGGCTCCACTCCGGTTTTTCTGTCAGGGTTTGCCCCCTTAGCCTTTGGCTATCCCTAGCCACCACAAGGCAGTGGGACCGTAACCCTGGTTAAGGGAGGCTAAGGGTGTGCTAACACTTGCCCAAGGTGTCCGCCCAGGCTAGTGGAGGGAAGGAAGTGCCTTATTTTCCTTTTCTAGACCGGCTCGAAGCAAGGTCTAGCCACTACCCTTTGTAGCTGTGGCTACTATTAAATTATGCATGTCCTATTGGATTGTTTGATTAACCCCTGTGTCGCAGGTGCTCCTAAGGCCCTATGTTTCATAGTTATACCATTGTTTTTGCAAAAGTTATCAATGTTTTTATTAAAAAATTATTTTCCATTGTTGCATACTGTTTTTTGGGGAAATCTTTTGGTGTAAAAGTGTTGCTGTTAGGCATGCAATACATTTTCTCCAATTTTAGCTGTTAAAGGGTACTTTTCGCGTTGTGTTTTGCTTTGGTGAATGAGAAACTTAACAAAAGGGAGAACAGATAGCAAACTCTTCTAATTTAATCACGGCATTCAAGCACCAGGTCGATCACTAGGTAAGTCATGTACAAACAATGAGCTGTCCTTAACAAACTTAAGCTAGAACAATTAGTACAACTTGCCCCCTTTTTAAGAAGGTTTTAGGACCAAAAATCAGCATACAAACATAGGCACATAAATCTTAAAAAATGAAGATCCTTACATCATTGTGTTCCCAGTCAGCAGACTAATAAAGTTACAATCCTTAAAAGTCAGAGTCATTTGAGAGAAACAATCCCTTGAAAGCCACAATCTATTGAAAGTAACAGTCCTTTAAATGTGAACACAGTTTTATACAAAGTCTGGGTGTCTAAGCCACTTGATTATACATCCAGAATGTGCTCTTGTCAGTGGTGGTGGTGAAATGGCTTGTTTGGCTCTGGTTGTTTCCTCTTTTGCCTTTCTTTGGTATCTCTTTGTCACTGCTACTGACAGGTGGTGATTTTCCTACTACTTCCGTTTTCCAGAGGTTTCTCTGAAGGTATTGATGGAACAAGTAGTGTTAGTTTCTTATCTGACAAGTTTGCTGGACACCTTACAGGGATCTGCACCTGGGGTTGCTGCTGATGATCCAGTATGAATCTGGTGAGGTATCTTTTGACAGTGAACCAGATGGGTTTCTCTGAAGGTATTGGTGGAACAAGTAGTGTTAGTTTCCTACTTGGCAAGTTTACTGGACACCTTACAGGGTGCACTTGGGGTTGCTGCTGTGGAACAGTAGCATAACGCTGCTTGATATCGCGCTTATTTTGTGTAATCCTTCTGTTGGTCTTGTCATTGATGATCCAGTATGAATCTGGATCATTGATGATCCAGTATGAATCTGGTCAGGTATCCTTTTACAGTGAACCAGATGGGTTGGTTTGGCAGGCAGATGTAATTGTCCTCTTCATAGGCTTCAGATGCGTTAAGCACTTTTCACTAAGTTGAGACTTTTGCTGATCAGTCAGTGGAGTTGGAGTCAGCCATACTGAGACGGTTGTTGATTTGCTTGCAGTAGAAGAGCTTGGCTGGTGATGGTAAAATGTTGCTCACTGGAGTATCAAAGTATGTTGTCAGGGCTTTGGTGATATCAATGTCACTTGTGCTCTTCAGAATCTGTGAGACAGCAGCAATTGCCATTTCTGTGCGACTGTTACTTTGATGATGTATGGTTTGGATGTTATATTGTTGAGCTGGTCACAAAAGGAGTGAAAGTTCTCAGATCTGAAGCATGGCCCATTGTTGGAAATGATTTTCTCTGATACACTGCCCGTTAAAGGCTTTTTCTCTGTGTGATAATGGCACATTTTAATGAATATGTTAACTTTCTGGCTGATTTCTGCCTAATTTTCTTGAAGCCACTTCTATAATTTGCCATCCCCTGTGGGAAATTTGACTGTGTGCATGGGACAAGACTTGAAATAGTTCTCATTTTGGAACAACTTCCTTTTTGCTTTCTGTGAAGAGTTGTTGCTGTTTATCCATTTCTTTCAAGGTATCATCTGTTGTTCCTATTTCATTAATTCTTCTTGTGGCTTGGATCAATCATCATCTCTGAAAAGGCAGAGTTGTCTCTGTCTTTTAATTCAAGAAATTTTTGGCCGTATTATAGACTTCATCTTCAACATAACAGGTTAATCATGAGTCTTTTGTCTTTAGTTGGCCTTTCAATTCCTCTATTTGTCTGTAGAAATCTGCTTTGCTTTCACAACTACATTTGTGGAAGTCGGCCATTTTTATCAAAGACTCAGCATTAGTCTCTTGTCTGCGGATTCAAATAAATTAAATCTTGACCGAGAAGAAGCCTAGGACAAATAAGTTCTGACTATAAGTAATAAGTACAAACTAGAAACGATTTCTTATGTGGCGTAGTGGAGATAAAGGTGGGCATCAAATCTGGAGGTCGCTGGTTCAAGCCTCAGTAAGGGAGGGTACATTTTTTCTTGGGGGGGGGAGGGCTGGGGCCTCAGAGGGGAGGGTCATCAGTGAAAGTGAGCACCAAAGGGGGAGGGCTATACCCTCTTTTTCAGCTATTCAAGGGGAGGGTCACACATTTTCCAGAATTTTTAATGGGGATTTTTGTGATGTTATTTTCCATTTTTCTTTGACAGACTAAGTTTTTTCTTTTCAACTTGTTTCTTTTAATTCGGTGCAGGTACTAGTTTTACAAGGTTATTGGCGTATACATGTATATTATTCCATGACACAAAATTTTCTTGGAGTACTTGTGTCCTTTTCTGTCCGTATCGTGACGTACTTGACTCGGGTATGGTTTCTTGTTCCAGCTGTTGTCTATCCGCTGCCTGATCTCCTGAGTCATTAAGCTCTGAAAAGTTACTAGAAGATCCAACAGTGCCCTCTACCCTGTCACTGTCACTGTCAGACTCTGGATTTGAGTCAGAGGCTAGCGGAATGTTTGTCTGTTTTTCCTGCACAATTGAAGTCAAAATCTTACTGCCAATATGAGTCTTCACAACCCTCACTTTCTCATCTTTCTTCCCTTTAAATAGAATATTGTGATTCTCTGTTCTCCGCTTATCTTTTCTTAGTTCAATGTCAGTCAGATGATCAATATAGTCTGCAACTAACTTTTCTGAAACAATATATTTTTCAGAAAAATCTTTGATCGCATTTTTATCCCCGGCTTTGAGCGTACCCTCTTGAAACATCTGTTTTATTTGAGCTCTAGGCTGATAATCATCAGGTTTGCGGCCAGTCGTTGGTGTTTTTGTACCTGGTAGGTAGTGGGAGGATAGGGTTGTGGAGTAGGTGTAGCGGAAGTAAGACTTAGAAAATCAGTTGCTCGACAGTATTCGCATACCTCACCGTTTTTCTCTTGACTAGACATTTTTCTGTACTCCATGTCCAGTTCCCCAAAATTTATTTAGCAAAATATCCATGACCAGGAACAGTGTTTTTCTTATTGTTTGGAGCATCGTGATACTGCTTCATAAAATCGCGGTTATAGAAAATCATTTCCTCTGGCTTATCCACCATCATTGCTGACATGTATCCCCGTGGTGCTGGAGCATCATCAACACAACGAACTACTACTTCTGCCACAGCCCAAGCATTTTTTTCCATGTTTGCTTTCCTCTCGGTTTCAAGCTCTGAATTTGTAAGAGAACTAATCTCATCCACAGACAAACCATGAAGTGGCTTGTAGATCTGCCACTTGAGGCTTCCTCCATCACATAGAGCATCTCCTATGCAAGTATTAAGCCTTTCCACTTCGTTTTGGCCCGAATCCTCTCTTGCTTGGTGGATTCGAAGCACTTTGTCGCTATTATGGATTCTTGCCTTTTCAAGTAAACGCCACCTACATTCGGCACTTGATACGCCAACTCCAGGACCGGTGTCAGTGAGTTCCAGCATCCAGGGATACACAGGTGGCAGTTGAAAAGAAGCAATGTGCCTCAAAATGTCATTACATTGCATAACCACAGGTTTAAGTGTATTTTCAAATTCTTTGCTTTTGACTTTCCACATTTCAGCTTCGGCTTTCTCAATGTTCTCTAAGACAGCGTTTGCCTTCTCATAAACACTGACTCCCAAATCTCTGTGATTGTCTTCCATTTCTCCGCCCCAATTTTCTTTTGCCGATGTAACCTGCTACTTCAAAGAACGCAAACGCAGCCCTTCATACCTTCTAAAACTACAATCGCTTCCTTCAGTTACTGACTGCATGTCAGCGTCTGTGGTAGTGTCAATAAAATAGAATGCAGCGTCATGAATTCTAGTGCACATCCCTCGAAGTTTCTCTGAGCAATTCGTATAGTTTCATGGTGGAAGGTTGCGTGGTTTTGAAGATTTGGCTTCTCCCATTGAAGCCTCATGCTATTTGATGCCCAGGTGCATGGGTTGGTACGTAGGCCTTGGGCTCCACCACAACAATGCTATCATCAGTGTCTGCAATTAGGGTGACCTTATCATCTACTACCTCTGTCTTTTTACGGATGAGTCTGAACACTGACGGTGTTATGTATACTGACGCTTCTGGATAGTCGTGTACTAGTAGGGCTCTGGCCAGGGTCTCGTCAGATGGTTGTAGAATCGTTTGCTGCCTTGTGCCCTTTGCTCCCTCTTATGTTTCAGGTCCTAAATAGGCTTTGTCATCCATACTTATGCAGAGGCTTGTGTCTCCATTGGTTGCAGAGAAAAAAATCTTCCTTAGCAAGCTTTATGTGTTTCTGTTGGTGATGCGTGCACTCGCTTCTGTGGTCTTCCGTCTTGGGGGTTTCTTGCTGCACCACAGGCCCTTTCCTATATGCCGCTTGGCTTGCTGTGATCTTTTATTTGTTGGTCTTGCTCTGGTCGTGACGCTTGACACTGATTTAAGGAGCCTTTTTCCTTGCTTGTATCGGCGATAATTGGCTATATTGAGAAGATCCCTTGTCTTCACCCGGTGATGTGTGTAGAGAACAGATTCATGCTGCCTTCCGTTAATTGTAGCCTTATCTTCAATGCATTTCAAGAGCCACTCTTCATCTTCGAATCCAGTTCTCGTTTTCTGCCTGCATCTAGGCTTCGCCTTGTTATTCTTTGTTTGGCTACAAGGCGACGAGCAGTTCTCCTGACAGCTTGATTGAATCGTTTTTGCGCTTGTTTAGTTTGGCGCTCCAGTGTTGAAGCATTTCTCTCTATAACTCTTTGAGTGTGATGATCTTTTCCTCTAGATCCCCAATACGAGTATCTGTCCACTTTCTGCGTATCGACTCGAGTGTTTTCTCTGCTTCATTAATCTGTTGTTCAAGCTTGGCTTGTTTGCCTTTGTACCTAAGTTCTACCATGTCATTTGCTGCAGTGGTGGTATTTTCAGAGGCCGCTATTCTTTCCTTGACATCTCGCAACAGTTTTACAACTCTGTCTGGTTTCAGACTGAGGTCGTATATTTCTGACCGAGATTTTCCAGTGCAAACAAGTAGTTTTGCGATCAATCTGTCGTACTCAGTCTCCATGCCTTCAAGAGCAGATGATAGGTCTTGTGCTGTTAAAACGGAATCGATTTCCTCACGTATAACACCTTCCCACTCATCCTCTTCATGAATAACTTTTAGCAGCTCACAAACATCAAGTTTTTCATTATTCAAAATAATAAAACGTCATTCAGATTGGTATGAATAAATCAAAACTCCTAGCCTGGTTTCTGCGCTCAGAATTTCATCACGCAACTCTTGCTTTGAGATACTGTTTCCATAAGAGCTAAATAGCTCAAATGCCCTGTCAAACAGTATAACACCACTTGGAAGACTTTGCTTGTGATTAGTTGTGCTGTACTTTGTAAATACTGGGGCAAGCAGCTCTTCCAAAACAGGACACAGACCCAGCAACTTTTGACATCTGGTTTCAGTTTTCGTAGAGTCGATTAGGGCATTAATCTGGCATAGATTGTCTTAGCCAGAGAGAGACTGCAATGAACGAAGAGTGGTGGCGTTTATTCTTGTTGCAGTTCTCACCTCAGTCCTTCTTTCCTTGTAAGTAAGACGATGTGGATTCACTATGGAAGGTTCTTCCAGATTACCAGGTGTTGTATCAGAATTATCAGGTTCGTTGCTACTTAAATCCATCTAACAGATGTATTCTTGAGTAAATTGTAATAAATTCTTTTTCACAACAGCAGTGGAATTCTATGTGTCCGTGCTTGCGGAAGCTTTTTTATCAAAGTAAATGGCCATTGATTTGGCATGCCACTATCAAAAGCATATCGTGTTGAGAGGAAGTGACACTTCGCAGTGGTCAGGCTGTAATGCTTCTTCAAGAAAAACACTGGCTTGTTCAAAGCTTTTGAGCGAGCGCTTCATGGCTATAAAATGTGAATACCTTGTGTATTATTAAAAATAAAAAAAAAAATACAAAACAAAACAAAACGATTTACTATTTTGTGTCAGTCTATTTAAAGAGCACGGCTTTTAAGTGTCAGGGCTAATTGCCAAAACAATGTATGACATTACAGACTGGATTAAAATTAACAGGCCACACTCAAAGACAATGTTATATGTGTAGTACTTTTATTTCCGGTGATAAATTTAGAAAATTTTCTACAGCAGTAAATTCTCGTGCCGAGGTTTTTTCAGTCTGAACGTAAGCTGGTTCTGTTTTAAGTCTGCTTGTGTTTTATGCAGATAAAAAGGACCATTGCAAACATTTTTGTACACACCTATGATAGAAAGGCTTGTCGCTACTCTGACTAGTCTCTGAGAGCAAATAGAGAAGGAATACAAGCATTCGCCGCTCGCAAACATAAACCGTCAAACATTTTATAATAGCAATTATTGAGAGCGTATGGCTCCAACACAAAAGCAAATATGGAATTGAAGCAGGTAGATGCATCAATCGCTCAAAAACATAACACTTTATAGTAGTGACTATTGTGCATCTTGCCTCCAGCGCCCGCTAAAAGGGATTAGTAATTTGTTAATCAGTATAATGTTACACGTCCCTTTAAAGATCGTGTGTTGTCCACATTACTCAGCATCACTTTCTATGCTATCTTCTTCATTGCTACACGAACTGCTACTTTCACTCTCCTTTTCTAGTTCTTGTGTTTTGATATTTTTAGTAGTGTCTGTTATACTGTCGAAATCTTTAAGAAAGTGTGCTGAAAGGTTCTCTTTCATAAGCTTGATGGAGTGAGTAGTTGCTGAGGTGCTGTCAAGCATTGACACGAGATAACGAACCTCAAATGCCTTTCTACTTGAAACAGCACTGAGAATCAAATCTCCATGATCTATTACATAGTTTTCGTCACTCAGAGTTTCTTCATCAACGTTTAAAATTCTTGTTTTGATTGACTTTTCATTTTCTGCGTAGCGTTGGCATTTGCGTTTATCGGCTTTACGGCGATTCTGCTTCTGCTTTCTTGACTTTCTTTTGAGAGCATTTCCTCGGTGAGGGAAAATTCTTTCAACTCATTGTTTAGCCTTTTGTAGTAGCTCCAAAGTTTCCTCTACAGTTGACTGAATGGATAATATACTCTCTAAAAATTTTTGATTGGCACTGTGCAAGTTCAAGTTTCAAGTTTCAAGTTTATTAAGTTTGCAGGAAAATCTTTGTACAATAATCACCTCCTGCAAATAGCAAGCGAATCTAGGCAGGCGGTGTTAAGGACATACAACACGAATTACAAAAACACGAATTATGCGAATTACTTGATTTTGCATACATTATTTGACAAAAGAGGGAAAAGGTGATAAAAAGTAAATTAATATATTATGTTTGAATTATAATTAAGATGCCTTTTTTAATTCAGAAATAAGAGTGCTAGCATCAGCATAACTATCCAGACTTCCTAAAGTTGCAAATAGTAATGCTTGAATTTTCTTTTTGAATATGTGCTTCGGCAGACTTCGATAGCTTTCAGGAATACTGTTCCAAATTTTAGCCCCAACGATAGAAAGAGTTTTTATGATGATTAAGCCTAGAATAGTTAATATAGTAGTTACCAGAAGATGCTGATCGGGTATTATACTGATGTATGTCTTGTGTAGAAATAAAAAGATTGAAGATATTTTTAGGTGCAGAGTTAGTGGTTATACCAAGCATTAAGATTGATGAAAGTTTGAAGTAGAGCATTGTTATTGGCAGGATGTTAGATTGCGCGAAATATGGAATCGCATACGTTCTGAAAGGCAGAAAGTAGATCAAGCGAACAGCTCTCTTTTGGAGTATAAGATTTTTTTCTAAATAAGATTTGGAGGCTTGGCCCCAGGCAATGAGGCCGTAAGATGTATAGGGAGAAATTAAAGAATTATAAATACTTAGAAGTGTTTTTAAGGGGACAAAGTGTCTTAGTCTCGAAATAATTCCAATATTTCTGCTGATTTTTAAAGCAATATAATTAATGTGATGTTTCCAAGATAAATGTTGGTCAATTATTACCCCTAGGTATTTAACATGATCCTTACGTTCAAGATCAAAAAACGTTTTAGTGCGGCTATCATAGGCCTTAATGCAGATGTTAAAATTAATGCGTTTTTGATATGGATGAAAAATTATATAGTTTGTTTTCTTAATATTTAACGAGAGTTTATTAGCGATTAACCAGCCAACAACCTTAAATAGTTCACAGTTGATGATAGTTTCGAGAGATTTTAGGTTTTTGTCAGCATATAAAAGGTTAGTGTCATCAGCAAAGAGATAAAAGGTTAGTTTGTCAGAGGCCATGTAAATGTCATTTACATAAATAAGAAACAGTAGGGGACTAAGTACATTCCCCTGAGGAACGCCGCAAAGGGTATTTTCCTTTCTAGATACGTGGGGACCAACTTGCGTGGTTTGGATTCTATTTGACAGATAGGAGGAGAACCAATCGTTTACTATACCACGAATGCCGTAGTGGGATAATTTATGAAGGAAGATAGAGTGATTGACAGTATCAAATGCTTTTTGAAGGTCAATAAATACATTACAGGAGAACATTCCCTTGTCCATGTTTGATTGAATTTTGTTAACAATATCAAGGATTGCATGCTCGGTTGAGCACTGTTCACGGAAACTGCACTGAGACTCATAGAATAGGTTATGTTTGCTAAGAAAGGACTTTAGGCGGTTGTACATAATTTTCTCGAAGAGTCTATTAAAGACCGCAAGAAGTGATATTGGACGATAGTTCCCCGGTTCAGCTTCATCCCCATCCTTAAATATTGGAATGATCTTGGCATGCTTAAGTTTGGAGGGGAAAATACCCCTTTGAACCGAGTTGTTTATAAGAGTTGCCAGAGGGGCTGATATAATATGACATGAACATTTAAGTAATCAAGTTGGACACGAGTAAAGTCCATGCGACTTGTTTGTTGGCGTAAGCATTATTTCAAGCTCGATTTCAGAAGAAAGAACAGAGCCAAACACAAAAGAGCAGGAAGGAACATTTAATGGGAGGTAATCACGAAAAGACTTATCGCTACTTGGTAGATCAGAGGCGAGACGGTTTCCAATAGAAGCAAAATGGTGGTTGAGTATATTAGCATTTTCTAGGGGATCATGGGATATCCCCTGGTTTAAAGGGCGTTTCATTGCCGCAATCACCTTCATGTTTTTCTTTTTACGGTTGATCAAATCATTAATCCCTTCCCAGGTCCGCTTGAGGTTCTTTGTATTGTTTTGGAAATAATTATGGAAGTAAATTTTTTTACTAAGACGAGTTAATGTTGAGATCTTATTTCTATACATCTTAAAGAGTTTAATATTAGCCCCGTCAAGAAGTTTATTTTTCATTTTAATGGATTTTCGAATTCCTTTTGTAATCCATGGTTTAGAAAAAGATTTGAGCTTCCGCTGGGATATTGGTTTTAATGGAGCGTGCTTATTGATCAATTTATTTAATTTATTGTAAAAAGAAGAGAAAGCCTTATCGATATTAGTTTCATTACAGGAGACTATGTCAACCCAATCAATATGTGACAAGACGTGTATAAAATTTTCTTCAGAAAATTGGGAAAAATCGTGCGCAAGAGGTCTGTCGGGTTTGCCTTTGACTACAAGCGTGCTTGTTAAACAAAACTGCGAGAAGTGGTCACTAATATCAGAGATTATATTGCCACTAATGATATTCTCATTAACTTTGTTTGTAAATATATTGTCGATTAATGAGAAAGAATTTCTATGCACACGAGTTGGTTTGTCGATACAAGGAGTTAAATTAAGGCTCTGGAGAGTTAGAAGAAAATCTTGTGCATAGTTACAAGAATCAAAGGAAAGGAGATTAATATTAGCGTCAGTCATGACATATACAGGCTTGCCAGTAGCTATAAGGTTTTCTGCAGTTTCCTCAAAATACTTTAGGAAAAGCTCAGGTGAATTATGCTGACAACATAACACTCTGCAGATTATGTTTGCTACATTTGTTTGAAAAATTTCAACCCATAATGCCTGAAAAGGTTTGTTAGAGCTTTTCTCTAAAACTGTGTATCTTAACTCTGAATCAATATACATGCCGACGCCACCCGCTGAAAGAGGTGTCGGGACGTATTCAAAAGTGTAACCTGGAATTTCAGGATTGAAGTCCATAGAATTTGCATTTCTAATTCTGGTTTCGGTTACTCCAATAACACTGAAATGATAATTAAGTTCATTAAGCAAATGGGTTTGGAAGTTTTCGAGATTACCTATTAAGCTGCTAACATTGTTACGAAAAAAAGATAAATGACTATCAGAACGTTGTTCATTTAACTGATTTTTTAGCCGACTAAGACTATACAGGGAATAGTATTTACAGCAGATAGGATAAATAGCAGAGAAATCTGTGTCGTAAAATTTACTTTTTACAGAGTTCAGACTGAAGATATCAATGTCATATAGGCTAGGTAGTCGTTCAAGATATTTTTTGGAAGGAAGGTTATCATTTGTTAAGAGATTATTATATTTGCCATGGCACTGGATTATGGAGCTCTGCCCACGGTACTGTAATTCAAGGAAGAAAGCTTTATTTTGCTTAACTTCAGTTGAAATCGGCATTGCTAAATATTAGAGCACTAAAATCTTCTAGTTACAGTCATACAAATACTTAGCTGAGCGCTTCCTGTTCATCTTGGATGATCCGAGAGAGATCGTCAGGGCAACGGACTTTTAAAGAACGTGAATCTTCTGATCTGTGAAGGAAAATGGTTCCGTTTTTGACCCAGCAGAACTGAAAACCAAACCTGGTCTTGAATGACTTGGCGTTCCCGTACAACTCCTGCATTCTCGGTGTAAGATGGTCAAGGATTAATATTTTGGACATGTCCTGACTCTCTTCTAAACCAACGTCTCGAGCCACCACACTCGAGGCATGCCTTCTCGCCGCCATGACATTATTTCTCGCGAGCCTCCTTACGCATTTGCAAATGATTGGTTTGGGGTTGGAGCGAGAAGAGTCACAAAAAGGGACTCTGTGAGCGATATCGATGTCGTTAATAGTAATGTTAGCGCCCATGTGATTGAACAGATTAACGCAAAGATTACTGGTTTCGGAGGCGTCTTCATTAGCTTTTAGCTCAGGGACTCCAAGAATTTTGATGTTGAAGGCGTAGCTATAATCTTGTATCTCGTTCACGGCAAACTCCAGCTTCCCGAGGTTTTCCTCGATGTCGTCAAGTCGTTTCTGAATACCATGCAGCTCGCTCTGGAAGCTTGACTCAGAATCATGCAGCCATTCTAAGCTCCTTTCCATCTCCAGTTGGGCTTCCCATCCGCCATTAGCTTCTTCTCTGACAACCAACTCTTGAGCACCAACTCACTCTAGTGATTTTATATCACGTCGAGCAGAATCGAGCATTCTCTTTAGATCCTCATTACTTTTCCTAAGCGATTTGACTTGTTGATGTGACATTATAAGTGCCTAAATTGACTTTCTTGAACGCTTTAAGCAGAGCTTCAAAAAGTATGTCCGACCGTTGCGCACACATGCGCTGCATCCCTGGTTTAAGGCGAAGTCCATTTACAGCTAGTAGAAAAAGCCAGACTAAGAAAATTAAACTGGTTAAGAAATTTAACTAGTTTAAAAAAATTCAAACTGAAGTAAATTTTAAACCATAACTCATACTAACAGCTGATTCTTAATAGAGGATGAAGTCAGGACTGGTGAGATATGGTTGAGTTTTCAAGTATTTAGTACCAAGCGAGTGGCAAAGCTTTGTGCAAGTTGCTACTAATAAAGATTTCCAAGTGCCCTACTCGGTATGCTTAACTTTAATTACTGGAAATTATACAAACTTTGTTCATCAGTCACTAGTGTGATAAACTGCATTTTGAATTGCAACTTTAGATTGTCTACATATAATCTAAATGCTAACATGCCTGCAAAAGTTATAGTGCAGTTGTTAAATACTGAATTGGAACAAAAAATATTGATATTACATGTTAATGTATTCACTGGCATTGGAATATTGGCTAATATATCATCTGATAGGTCATATGTGGTATTAAATGTAGAAATATCTATCCCCTGTGTGTTCTAGAGTTTTCGGCAATTCATCCTCAACATCACTTCCTCTACTGTTTTGGAGGTGTCAATGACTGCCCCTAAAACATTTCTAACATTATCTTGCTGCATTTTGCTTGGCTTTTGATACTAAAGCAGTGTTCTATTTATGCCCAATTCATTCTCTTGCTAACTTTTCTTCAACATTGTGCTGGAACAGTCTAGTAGCTCAAGTAATATCCAAACAGTGAGCTGTTTTTGAAGGAAAGTCTGCTTTCAAGCATAATTTCTCTGGCAATATCATATTTAAACTGCATAAACTTATAGCACTCATGAACCTGTTAAAATAAAATGATAGTATTTAGAACCCAATTCAATTTTTGCACTAAGATGCCATCCACACTACACATTCATAACGATTAACACTTTACTTGACTGATGTCAGCTTTTTTGAGAACGTCTAATGCATCCTCTCCTCCTGTCTCACTCAAATGATGGGTAATCACACAAATCAACAAATAAAGTGAATTGCACAGATAATGCTCCATTCTCCATTTTGCTCGGCCCCTTCACAAACGAACTGGCTTAACCAAAAGTTTAATGTATTTGACAACCTATGCTTTAGTGGAACAGTCAGAGCTTGAACATCTACGCATTTGAGATTGGCCACGTCAACTTCTAAGAAGATTTATTGTGCTGCAGCTGCCATTCTTCAAAGACTTTTCTGTTGTATTGTGTTGCTTTCGGAGTAGCTTTGCTTTGATTGAATGCAGACTATTTCCAAACTGTGTGACAACTGCACACCCACATGATGAACATGACAAACCTAATCTTCTGACATGATGTCCTTATGAGCTTTAAGATGGCTCGCAGTTTGAAATGCCCCCAAGGGGCTCCCACCCATTTTTATCTGCTACATAGATTAGGCAAGATCTTCAACTAAGAAATTGAGCAGTAATGGTAGGTACATTCTTTTTACCTTTGTACTTGCTGCTTTTAGGCAGCTCATGAGGAACCAATACCCATCAACTTACTGCTTTTAGGCAGCCGACAAGGAACCAATTCTCATCAGCTTGCCCACTTTCATCACAATCTTGCTGGTGTATTCTTGATGTGAAACATAAATTCCTTGAAACTCTAAACATTCATGTTTTTAATCTTGTAACAATAATTATTAGTAATAATGGTAATAATAATACTTACAATAAATAATAAATACATGCAGTTAAGATATCTGAATGCTTGGTGTGGCTGTATCTTCATTACAGATATGTACATCTAGATATCAAGACATAAAACAAAATATATTGGGGAAAAAAATAAATTTGAAGTATCAATTTAAAATCTTTTCACAAAGCCGACAGTGTTTCCCTTTAAAGACCCAGTATTAACCATTATTTTTTTCACACATCTGTTTTTCTCCCCAGGCCTCCCGTTCACAAACACCGTGCTTTCCGAATCCAGATTTTCAATTAATTGGAATCCATGTGCTTGACAAACAATGGAATCTGTGTATAATGCACAGTGCGATTTTGATTGTTATTTTTTTATAGACAAGTAAATAAGGTATAAACTGGAACTCAAATCTGGCTAGAATGTGGTAGAGCATTATTAACACGATCATCGAAACAGCTAATAAAATCATAAATAAACAAGGTAAGAGTGCTATGTTAGATTTTTTTGCAAATTGCAGTGATTAATGCCAGTTAACGGTGGCAACAGGTAGGTGCATGATGTATATTTAAGAGTTGCTATCATGTAAATTTTGCCAGACTTTTAGTTCATCTTAAGATAGAACAACACAGATGCACAAGGGAACTTTTACAGTAACCTTGTAACCATCTTTTTGTCTTTTAAAAGCTTGAAGCTCAGTAGATTTTGTCATATTAGTCATTGTTAAAACTGTCTTTGTTTTGATGCTACTTTTCGACGTAGGAAAAGTATGTCAGACAAAAATATTCACCAAAAAATATTTCTTTGCCAGCTTCAATAATGACAGGGGATTAAGTTTAGATGATAAAACAAAGGATTATGTTGTCAGAAATACTGTAGGTCTAGTATATTCATTACATGAGGTCACACAACTCGGGTAATATTCATGGTGAAAATTTGCATATATGAGCAGTCAAACGAAAAAAATCAATTTTCAAAAACTAAAATAAATTTTCACAAAAAACTACACAACAATTATTAGAACATATTTGGCTACAAAATATGAAAGTAGGAGTGATAGCAAATTTTGGGTGACTTGTTGCTGTTTGTCTGATGCATACTGACATTAGGTCTTAAGATTGTTCCTTGCTGGAATTCATAGCAACACTTGATCCTGTTAAAAAAGACATGGTTTTGGTACACCTCTTGGGTATGGTAGAGGCA
The DNA here is from genome assembly GCF_036669915.1 of Pocillopora verrucosa. Classification (NCBI taxonomy): domain Eukaryota; kingdom Metazoa; phylum Cnidaria; class Anthozoa; order Scleractinia; family Pocilloporidae; genus Pocillopora; species Pocillopora verrucosa. The sequence continues at coordinate 9,921,645 of NC_089320.1, read as the reverse complement.
GCCTCAACTTCACCAAAAGGTTAACTGTTGAAGTTCCTGATTACCAAGACCTGCCCCCTGAAGGGACATCAGAATGGTGCAAGTACACATTGTGCTTACCTATGCCTAGTGAGGAAGAAAACTTGTGTTGTAAAAGGGTTACTTGCATTACAAACTATACATCTTTTGCAAATATTAGCCTGGACAGAGACATCTTGGAGGTTTGCATTAAAGCCAGGTGTGACAATTATGCTGATGAATTTAACTTCAGTTTGGAAAGTTTTCACAAAGCTGGTTACTGTCAATTTGCACTTTGGTGCCATGGCAAACATGGTAAAAGAAACAGGAAAGTGATTCCTGCATGTACTGTCCAAAGGATATGAGCACAGTATCTTGCCCCTGATGGCAGATACATGGGATTCAGAGCAAGTTGAATACTGTTATAACAGTAGTTTGTTTCAGTTATTTAGAAACCACAAATTGTGACTCATTCCATTTATTGAAGGTTTTACTGGTAAAATGTACCAGAAAACTTTTTCAATACTGAACACTGATCTCTGTGAAATTCGGACAGGAAATAAGATGTTCTTAGTCATCTGCAGTAGACAGATTCATTGTGTGTCACTTCTGCACCTTTTCACTATCTTTTGGTTTTTACTAAAAACCTTGAAGGTGCCTTCATTAGCTTTTCTGTTAATGGGGGGGGGCAGGGGCAATAGTGGGTGCAATTTGTTTAGGGTCGAATTCATCCACACCAAGTTTTGCAGAAAAACTGCCTTGGAATCCTCTGCATACCTCCAGCATCTTTATCACCATGTAAGGACTTTTCTTCTTTCACAATCTCAGCATGGTATCACTGCATCCTTTTGAAATATTTCCAATGACTGACATGTTCCCCCCCTTGACTCAGCTTTGGCTTTCGGAACAGATGATAATTGTGATCTATTACTGCCAATGGAATTCTCAATGTAAAGTATGGGTACCTGCAAAATAAGATGCTCAAGAGTTGTAACACCAAATTTTTAGAACAGCTAGTAAAATCAGTAAGCCTGAAATGCTAAATTTTCGACCTTGATGAGCTAAAACAATTTCAACAAGTTAAAAGACCTCTATCAGCCATATCATTTGGGAATTGATTATTGCATCACAATATGTCATCAAATTCATAAGTAAATAGCTGCAAAGTGAGGAAATATCAGAATAAATTGTTGCATCAATCATCATGTTGTGAGAAATCAGCAGAAGATAACTGGCTATTGCATCATCTGAGTGTTCATGATATACATTTCTAAACATGAGTGTCCAGTAATGTACATGTTGAAATGAATTTTACCCTCACAGAAGATAAAAGTCTCATAAAACAATGATTGAATGCATACTTGAATGCCATTCTTTTTCGGTGCATATATATTTTGTCATCATGCTGTTGAAATTTTCCAATTCCCCAGCATGCCTGTAAATGTATTACACAAAAAGAATTAAAATAAACCTGGGCCTGGAAATTATGGCTTCAGGTATGACAAGAAATCTCACTGGAATTGAATGTAGAAGTGCAAGTTGTCAAGCCCCTTAGGGTCCAGAACAATCTTATGTAAGGCAGCCATTGGCTTTGAAGATTTATGTAGGTACTTTTTGGGTGTCTCTTCTTCAACATGAGGGCCATGCTTGTAAGCTGACTCAGCCCATGCTGAACATGTTCAATATTCTCCTTGAAGAGAATAATGACTCAAAATCTAAGATTATTTCAAGTCTGAAGTTACCAAACAATATCGAATTAAGATATGAAAAAATACGTAAAATACTTCCCCAACTCAATAAATCATTATACATGGTGTCCTTTGTTATGAATTTGATTTTAAGCCAGATCCATACAAAAAAAAACTACTACAGAATGAAATGGAAAAGCCTACAGCTGTAGTTTAAATACTAATCAATTTATAAAAGTAAGCATAGAGATGTTAACTCTTACCTTTAGTTCTTTGACACTTCCATCTGCCGCTTGACAACAGTACCAAAAGTGATTGACAATTGGATCAATCCATTCTTCCAATTCTCCACATCCCTTAACCTTAGCAGCCTTCCAAAAATTACTGATAACAACCTCAATCGATTTAGTTTTAAGTAAGAAAACATAGGGATCATTTCTAAATTTCTAAAAAAGTTGTCTCAGTCGCTTTTTGAGCAGAAAGCCTTTCTCTGTCAACTGTAATTACCTAATGAAGTGCTTTGGTCAGCTTCTTTGTTTTGTGCCATATGTCCAAAGAATGAAACATCTGAAATGTTGGAAATTTGTCTGAAAGATATTAAAGAATGCTGTGGTCTAAACATTCAAACATACTTTCTTGAAGAGGATAGCTGCAATAATAAGCCATGTATTTACGTACAACCAGAACAGTTTGTGTTCTGGTGTACTGTAATAAATGACAATAAAATACAACATACAAGGAAATATGAGGAAAATACCAAGTATCTGTACAAGGGATAAAGTTAAGCCACCGTAAATATTATAAAGTGAGTAATTAAAAAAAACTTAGAAGTAAAAAATAAACAACAACAATAAAAATAATAGAGCATTACAGGTTTTTCTGAGAAGTCACACAGCCTACCTTTCATATCCCTGACAAGCTTGATTATGGTTGAAGAGGCATCAGTGCAAAGCTCACCCAATGGAAGTTCTATCACCAATCGTTCCAGTAGTCTTCTCAGAGCCTCTCTTTCCATTGTGGTGGAATTGCCTCCAGTTTCCCTGTTATCAATCACCTCCAAGTCAAATAACACTTTTGTAGCATGCTCCAGTAGAGTATGAACATAGTATCATGCACTGTCCCCTGGTGAATCATTCTGGCCATCACCTCAAATACAGATGTCATCATAGCCCTTTAAGATCTCTAACACAATGTGCCGCATTTTGGACCACATGTCCCTAACAACAGGCAAGGCATGCTTTGTCTGGAAACTGTAAAAATTGACTTTGAAACATAGGACAAATTCAGTGCTTTGCAAAGCATTGCAAACTTGGAGTAGTTGTTCCCTGACAACCCAATAGACCTTATGCATAATTGACTATGCGCGCGGTGAATTGTGGTCTTAGTAGTCATGCTTGTGTAAACATTTCAATATGTCCACTATAGAAAGTGAGTGTGCTGCTGTTGATTGTTGTCTTTTAGATGCTGTTAAATCCAACTAAGACCCTGGTTCTTTTGAGAACTCTTGCACGGGTCTTCAGAGATTTGACAGTCCTAAAAATAATGGCGAATGTGCAGTTTCTGTGCCAGTTTTGGCCAAACAAAGTGGAGGGCATGGTGGCTTTACCTGTTGTGTGCCTGGATGTTTTTCCAACAGCAAAAAGAATCCCGAGCTTTCCTTTTATAATTTTTATAATTATAATTTTATAACACTCCTTGATGCCTTTATGCCTGCGGCCAAGAGCCTTGTTTATTATGGCAGTGATACAGATGCAGACAGGCTAGTTTCAGGGAAGGTTGAGAAACGTGGCTCAAAAAGGTCTTTGTCATTGGAACAGGAGTTCTTCCTTGTGTTGGTAAGTCTTCGGCTTGGACTTCTTGAAGTAGACTTTGCCACTAGAGCAGGTTTGTCTCAGTCTCAGCTGTTAAGAATTTTTATAATTCCAAACTGCGATGCTATCCAATTTGGCCTAGTCGAGAATCTGTTAATGAAATTATGCCATCATCATTTAAGGAGATGTATCCAGGAACATGGGTTATCATTGACTGCTCAGAACTGTTCATTGAAACTCCTAGCTCTTTTAGAACTCAAAGTGTTACCTATTCAAATTACAAGCATCACAACACTGTTAAAGGTCTGGTAGGTATCAGCCCATCTGCTGCTGTAACCTTTGTATCAGATTTATATCCTGGAAGGTCACGTGACAAGCAAATAACCAATGACTGTGTATTTTGAAATTGCTTGAAGATGAGGACTCTGTTATGGCTGATAAAGGATTCGACATTGAGAGTGACCTGCCAAATGGAATCTCACTCAACATACCCCCCTTTCTCCATAATAAAGAGAACCTGTCACTTGAAGAGGAGACAGAAACTCGAAGGATTGCTTCAGTCAGGATCCATGTGGAACAGGCAATAGCCAGAGTTAAAAACCTTAGAATTTTAAGAATGGCTGCCTGTCAGGATCGAGAATTGTCCGTCAACGATCATTTTGGTGAATTGCTCATATTTTGCTCAAAGATACCCTTTGATAAACTATTTTCAAAAATCATGTTTTTAAGTTTCAGCGATTATTAAATTTTCATAAATTTGCGAAAATCTGAAAACGCGGTTTTCAGGCTTCCAGAGCTCAGGCTCCGCATGACGCACAGTCAAAAATTAACTGCAAAAACCAAGCCCCGTTTAAGGATGAAAATGGAATCAATCAACACCAAACTTCACACGATATTAGGACAGCTATTCTCATTCAATTCTGGTGAGTGATTTTTTTTGGGCACATCGATTTTGGGATTACTTAAGCCCTTGAAAGAACATCCTCACAGACCGCGTAAAATGGCAGCGAAAAATGGGTGATATTTCACGCGAAAAAAATGTACCTGGTACCACATATTTTAGATTTTCAACAACATATGCGTGAAATATTGCTATTTTCCATTCACTGTGGAAAGTGTGATGCTCGGAATCGTATTGCTTCCCTTCGAAAATGGCAGAAGTGTTTGTGACTTGAGCGAGCAAAATGATGCAAAGTGTGTAAACAAACACCAAGGTAATTTAATGATATCGAGTTGTTAAATCTCCAAATTAAATCCGGCCTCTGCTGTGTCGGTTTGTAGCTCGGAAAATGTAAAGTGACAAGTAAATTATTCCGTAAGATATTTGAAAAGGTTCTACAAAATATTTTTTGGCTAAAAATCTGCAAGTGAAGTACATATTACATTAGCACCAACTCACATTCAAGTAATGCAAAAGATACATTCGAGAGAAGCCACTTAGTAGATTAGTACTTGATTCCATGCTGATAAATTAGATATTTTTTTATCTTTTACTTTGAGAACTCATTTTCTGTAGGTTTAAATACATGGAAAGGCGACTTTTGACCTTCAAAGTAATTAAATGCAAGGCTACAGTTCTTGTTATCCAAGTGATTATCAATGTCACACAACGTAACGCTATTGGAAACGTGTCGGGGGTGCTGAAACATACCCGCGTAGAAACCGCAAATAAAATAGTTATGTTGTTAAATTATAGAAAGAAATCCCGCATTTCAAAATGAGCGGAAAGAAATGTAGGTTGAATACTCTCACGTCTGTCAGTTTGCATGTGTCAGCTACCAGATGAGTAAACTTCATTACCGATGTGAAGACCAGAAAAGGAAAGTGAGGGTCAATATTGGCATGATTAAAAGAAAAACAGAACAAAACGAAAGAACTTCTAATTACTCTACGAGCTTTAAAGATGAGATAACTAGTAACTGACGATTAGGAACGAGTCACCGTTAATTCGTTTCTTCCTCACTTTTCTATTCTGCTAAACTAAAGAGAAAGTCAGCATCACGATGACTTTTGGCATGTACATTTGCTGACAATCTCTTTCAGTAGAGCCAAGTACGGGGCCTTTTTACGCATGGGCTTTGATGGTATATCGAGGCCAAGGTCTTCACACATGTGCTGCAGCATGGGTAGCTTCAAGATCTTCAAAGAGTCATTTAGCGCCATTTCACAAAGATCGTACTGATCGTAGATCAGGGGATGGTCAAGTTGTATTGACACGACAGTCCTTTGCTTCGCTAAAATTACTCTCCTCTTGAGCTGCTCGGATATCAACCTCATCAGGATCTCTCTGGCGTACTAAGGCACTCTGTCTTGAGAAGAAGCAGGTGATCTGGGTGGTTGTGAGGAATTCTGATGACTGGAATAGTCGTGCACCATCGGTGCCCCGGGCACACCGCATTTCTCGAGCAACTACCTCTGCGTCAAGCTTGTGGCCCGTTGTCTGCCCTATTCGAAATTTAGATAAAAGGTTCGACTTTTGCTTTTCACTGAACCTGTAAGCCTTCCTTACTACTCTAAGAGCCCATCCTTCTTTCAGAGAAACACGAGAATCTTCCTGTCGTACAGGGGCTTGAAGCGATGGCAGCTTTCCCACACCTTCCTCCAAATACGATTTGTAGCCAATTTTTGCCAAGTCCATTAAAGAATTTTTTTCTGGTACCCTGGTACATTTTTCAAGTGACAAGTGCTTTTCTAAGGCTGAAAGCCTTTGAAAAACACGAGTGCAGCCGTCTTGAGGACATGAATACACCCCTGCTGCCTGGCCACGTTCTATGGAAGCTGTCTCTTCAGCCACATTTTCTTCCCCTGACGATTTGTGGGGGGTACTTTTATTGGAACGGAAATCTCCTGCAGAAAATGATGGCTGCAGAATCCCTTGTCCAGGACCTTCAAAAGATATAAGAGAAATATAAATATGACAGCCACACAGCTAAGAAATAATTATCTTGCATCAACGCGTAGCCCTCAAAGGCAGCCTACGACAGAATACCGCGTAAGAGGGGTTTAAAATGCTCACCCCTTTTTCTTTTGTTTTGTTTGTTTGAGCAGCGTTTTGTAAACATTTAATCTCTTATGGAAAGTCTTTTATGATGCATTGCGGATAAAATTTTTCCCTTATTAATAGAAACCTTACAGAACAGACTGTCATAAACTAGCAGAAAGGCCTGGGCTCATTCAAGAACCATTAACTCACCAGAAGAGGATTTTTCTATTTTGATCACTTTCCCTTGGCCGACGGAATATGCGCGCCAACAGGAAATAGAGCCCACTGAACTAAACTCAAAGTTGTTCAACTTCGTGATTCCTGTAATGGTTTGCACATCGTCTGGCGTTTCTTCGATGGTATCCAGAGAAACCACTTGTACACCTTCCAAACCGCCATGGGATGGCAGAGGTTCCTTCAGGTCGCTGGCGGTGCAAACATCATGGCCTTCATTAATAAACGCCTTAATGTGGCTTTTACAGCTCGCAGCTAGTCGATCTGCAGCCTCTTTCCCGCCTTGCGGGTCGCTGAAATCAACGCGGACTATCTTCACTCCGGTGTTCGCTGAAATTTCTTGGCACTTCGTTAACGTGCGGGAGGAGTGGTAGCAGCCGGCGTTATCTTGCCTGAAGTAGGCCTTTTTGATTTCAGGTTACTATTGCTTCAATGTGGCTAGAACATGTTGCATAATCGCGGTAACAGCAGAACTTCCTTGGGTACAGGACTGAATCACATGGATAAAGGCTTGCCACTTTAGCACACCCTCTATTCGTCTGTATACCACAGATATGTGCCAAGAAATACCCCCCTTACCAAACCAGTCTGTCTGTGACTCACGGTATCTCTGAGGCAAGAACTTCATGGCCCAGTCATTTACAATGAATACTGTTTCAGAATTAAGGGCATCGATGACGTCCAAACGAGCCTGATCTTGATGGGTCTACCTCAGCAAATGGCACTTCCATGACTGGATGGCAAGCGTAGCAGAGCTAACGAGAAACAAAGCTTCGTCTTTGTCTTCTTCTGTGGTAAAAGATGCTTCATCGACCGCAATAGATATGTCGTTCAGGGTCGAATGCAAGCTTTCACATTGGTCACAGAGCTCGTCATGGTTGTCTTTGCATTGCTGCCGCAGGTCAGAATCTTCGGTGTCACTCAGAGCAAATACACTGCAATGACTTGCAACGGGAGAAGAAGAGCTCACGTGAAGCTGAGTGAAAATAGGAAACACAGCTTGACACAAAGCATGGATTACCATGTTACTGCAACATTAACGACAAAAAATATATGCAATATGTATGCTTCATGTTATCTAAATCGAATAACCTCAATAATCTGAGAAGATAAAATCTATTACAAGCATAATTTATCCTGATAAAAAACGAATACCAAGAGAAAAAACCGACGTATATTTCCCAGTCAGGGTGGACCTGTCATCGGAACGGTTTTTTCGTGCCATACTTCCATCCATTTGTGAAATAAGATCACCCTGCTTGAAAAACATAATCCAATTTTCTTGGAACTCTTGACACTTTCGGTTTCTTACCTTGAAATCACCCTTCAGGTAGAATTTGGCCACCTTTAATGATTTCACGTATCGCACTTGCCACTCCTTTCCACGACCCAGCTCCCCCAATTGAAGAACCAAGCCTTCTAGTTCATCGAACGCACGCGCCCCGTCTACTGCAAAATAGTCAAGGCCTTGGAGAGACTTTCTGGTCGAGGCCTTGCATTCATTTAGAACACGCAGCATCGTCCGCTCGCTGAACGCCTCAAATCCAGTCTCTTTGCAGTACTGGGTATACTGACGCACCATCCTTTGCGGTATCATGGTGCGAATAACATTGGGTACTTTAACCAGTTGTCCAGAGGAGAGCTTCAGTGTTTTTTATCCAAATGGCAGATCTTGCACCAAATGGGGGCTTGTTATATAAGATAAGAAGTGATCCAGTTGTCTTGGGTCGACTCTTATTGCCGAAGACGATACAGATTACCTATGGTAAAACGATATCTACTTAAGCCAGGTATGAACCTCGAGATATCGTTATAATTGGAAACACCACTCATCATCGAAAGAATTTGCCGTCTTGTGTCCCACCCATGGGCTTTGTCATATGCCTCAGCTAAGACCTGGAGGTAGCATTTGGAAGTTTCGGAGAGTTCGTCCAGCCCGAGTGCTTCGTTCATGGCAGGATAAGAGACGACTGCTTGCCAAAGAGAACCTGCACAACTGGGTGTTAGATCATGGAGCACAGAAGAAAAAATCTCTACGGTTCGTCTAGTATACCGAAGCTTAGTGCTGTCACTGGTCTTTTCCCACTCAACGCAAGGTTGAGAGACAGGTTCAATGTTTTTGGACACCAGATACTCGTTCAACTTTTCACGGAAATTTGGCTTTGAGGTGATGCTCTCTTCACTCGTTGAGGAGACAAGGCTTGCAGTATCGGAACTGAGAAACGTCTCGTCATCCTTCAACCCCTGGGATGATATTTCCAGAAACATCAAGTCCGTCTCTAGACCATCAGAAGATGACTCACTGCCAGCACTTGATTCCTCTCCTGGACGGTCTGTTTCCATCTCATGAACCTACGAAAAGGTTTGCTCTATAAGCATCAAATCTCTAAAACCGATTTCTTTGTATATGTTTGTAGGGAATCAGTTTCGGGTAATAAAAAATCTCAACAGCACCAGGTACTATTGCGGGACATCCAGAAAACAAACAAATGTGGGACAGGAATTAGCCTACCAAAGTGCGGCATAGCACCCCTCCCCTTCCCCACCTCTCAAATAAAAAAAAGTGACCGAAAAGCAGTGAGTTTTACTGGTCAACGAAGGAGCCTTGTCCCAGATTAACAACTGTGTTTGTCACGCGTTTTTTCGTCCTCGATTTTTTTTCCAATTTCTATGCTCTTCTAAAAATGACTCTTTTCCTTTTAAAAAACAAGATTGAGATCATCAATTCATATTTGAAGCTCACCATACACCGAATGCAAATATGGCGGACCACTTGGGAGGACTGGGTCTAGTTGCGCGAAAGCGAGGCTAGTGAGGCCTCGAGTTTGTTTTGACAACGCGTCCTTTGAGTCCATCGAGTAAGTGTTTTGTAGGGCTTATACTATTTTGAGAAACGAAACGAAACGAAACGAAACGAAATCGGGTCAGATGAAATAAAACAAGGAATAATGCAGATATATTTTCAAATAAGGTAAAGATAACTTTCACAAGGATTTTGGAGTAATCGTTCATTAATAAGAAGGATTTTTATTCATTTCGCAAAATAGTAATTTTAGGAGAGTTACTATTTTGCGAAATGGACCATTTTCACTCTGCGGTGACAACGTGACCTCTTTCATGTCGCGAAAATACATTTAAACATTACAAATTAGTACATAACCGAAGATTTTGGCCTCCTCTTATTTCTTAAACCGTATGAAAATATATTTCGCAAAATAGTAATTTTAGGAGAGTTACTATTTTGCGAAATGGACCATTTTCACCCCTGCGATGACAACGTGACCTCTTTCATGTCACAAAAATACATTTAAACATTACAAATTAGTATATCACTGAACATTTTGGCCTCCTCTTATTTCTTAAACCGTATTAAAATGTATTTCGCAAAATAGTAATTTTAGGAGAGTTACTATTTTGCGAAATGGACAATTTTCACCCTGTGGTAACAACGTGACCTCTTTCATGTCATAAAAACTCATTTAAACATTACAAATTTGTATATCACCGTACATTTTGGCCTCCTGTTATTTCTTAAACCGTATTAAAATGTATTTCGCAAAATAGTAATTTTAGGAGAGTTACTATTTTGCGAAATGGACTATTTTCACCCCTGCGGTGACAACGTGACCTCTTTCATGTCACAAAAATACATTTAAACATTACAGATTAGTATATCACCGTACATTTTGGCCTCCTCTTATTTCCTAAACCGTATTAAAATGTATTTCGCAAAATAGTAATTTTAGGAGAGTTACTATTTTGCGAAATGGACTATTTTCACTCTGCGGTGACAACGTGACCTCTTTCATGTCGCGAAAATACATTAAACATTACAAATTAGTATATAACCGAAGATTTTGGCCTCCTCTTATTTCTTAAACCGTATTAAAATATATTTCGCAAAATAGTAATTTTAGGAGAGTTACTATTTTGCGAAATGGACCATTTTCACCCCTGCGATGACAACGTGACCTCTTTCATGTCACAAAAATACATTTAAACATTACAAATTAGTATATCACCGAACATTTTGGCCTCCTCTTATTTCTTAAACTGTATTAAAATGTATTTCGCAAAATAGTAATTTTAGGAGAGTTACTATTTTGCGAAATGGACAATTTTCACCTTGCGGTAACAACGTGACCTCTTTCATGTCATAAAAATTCATTTAAACATTACAAATTTGTATATCACCGTACATTTTGGCCTCCTGTTATTTCTTAAACCGTATTAAAATGTATTTCGCAAAATAGTAATTTTAGGAGAGTTACTATTTTGCGAAATGGACTATTTTCACCCCTGCGGTGACAACGTGACCTCTTTCACGTCACGAAAATACATTTAAACATTACATTATAGTATATTCTCAAAGATCTCGGTCACCTCCTCTTTAATGTAGTAATTTCTAAACTAATTGAATGTAGTAATTCTGAAAAATGTTTATTTTGCAAAATGGATTATTTACTCTCGGCGGGCGGCAACGATGTTGCCATTCTCGTGTCACACAATATGTATTTGGTTGATGCAGTAAGATTTTGTCCTCTTCTTATTTCATAAACCGTATTTAAATACATTTTGCAAAATAGTAGTTTTTGGCAGGCATACCATTTTGCAAAACGAAATATTTTTATCCTTCAATGACAAAAATGTCTTTCTTTTCGGGTCAAAAATTTACTTTTAAACATTACATTATGGTGCACTCCCGATCTTGGTCACCTCTTTATTTCCTAAACCGTATAAAAATATATTTCTTTAAGTAGTAATTTTGGAAGAATTGCTACTCTACGAAATGAATTATTTTTACGCCATGATGAAAAATATTGCCTTTCTATTGGCAACAGTACATATTTGATTACTTAAAAGATTTACATATGCTTTAAAAATTGCAAATTTACAGGAAACCCAAAACCTGAGAAAGTTTTAAATGCGATTGAAATACAGTAGAACCCCCCTAACTCGAACCCCCCGGTAACTCGAATGAGATCCAATTTCCCTTGGCCCAATTTTTCAGTCATTTACTATCAGCTAACTCGAACAATTTTTTGTCTCCTTAGGAAATTTGAGCTGGCTGAGTTCTACTGTAACGACTGAATAGACTAATGTAGAAACAAGAATTGAAATACTATTAATTTGTTGAATTAGGTCTTTGTGTAATTTTCGCCTATTTCAAACTTCAACATTGCAAGAAGCAAATCCTTGTGACCGTCTTTCAAACGCTGCTTTACACTGTTGGTGACAGTTATCAAGCCTCTCCAGAAATACGGGTGCCTTGGAAGGATACAGCTCTTATCAATGCAATAAAACCTCTTTGCCTTTTTTTTATGCGTTACGACCATTTCAACATTGCCGTTATCGTCTTTTTTAGGGTAGCGATAACGCTCCTCGTGAAGTAGAACAATGTCGTAGGGCGCTATCTGTACTCTCTTGGGGAACTCATTTGTGCAACCGGTGCATGTTCTTGCATTCGAGTAGTCATGAGTAAACACCACATAAAAGGGCTCGTCATTCTGGTAATACTCGATGTATCTCGTGGGCTTTGGCACCATAACGTCATAAGGGTCTTCTTCTGACACGACTGGCACCTGGCTTACGTTATTTTTCCCTCTTCTTTGTTTTACTCGTTGATTCGGCTTTCCCCCAAGCTGTTTAGAGAGGTTTGCGCTGATGATTTTTCCCATTTTGTTAGAAGCTTTCTTGTAAGTGGTGATGAAACTTCGCAGCTTACCAATCTTCTCAGCGACAACAAGGACGTGAGGGCACAAACCACCACTATCACGGAAAGATTTGCAGGTCTTGTCGCACGATATCTTCTCTTTCTTTGTTTTTACTGTGTAACTGGTATCAAACTCAGTGACGCAGAAGTTTGTATTTGCAAGTTCTATGATCTTATAATGCGACAGTATGATTTCCGCCCTCCTCCATATATCTTTAAGCTCATAAGAAGGAAATTGTAATGAGAGCTGGCACTCGACAAGGCCTATGGACAATTTTTTAGTGATGGCCTCATCCCTCCTTCTGGTGGGAAGGATACAACCAAAGACTTTTTTTATTTTTGCGTTGCGTTGCTGGGATGTCATTTGTGTCCACTGTAATGGATCCACCTCAAGGTGATTAGTCTGCGGACAGACGATATTCTCCCATCTGATAGATGGCTTTAACCAGCTCGTCTAAATGAGGCTGCACTACGCGTTTCTCAATGAGATCGTGTATCGTCACCTGATCAGTTTTCTGTCTGGAAATCTCCTCTTTTATGACATTGTTGTATGCCTCGGTTCTCTGGTTTTGCCACTTGTTTGGCGGGTTTCCAAGGCCAGCAGCAACACGAACAGGTCGTAACATGCATTTCTTCATACTCTCAGATAAAGGTCGAAGACGACCTTCACTTGAGTGAAGCCATTTGGTAAATGCCTCTGGCCATTGGCCCTCAGTAACCTTCAGCTCCTTATCAAACTGCTCTTCAGAGGTACAATCTACAAGACCTATAATCCTTCTCCCATCATGCTCAGAGCCTAGAAGCTCGCGAGCTATTTCCGTTTGCTTTGGTGACGGTACCTTCAATTCTGTTAACTTCTTTAATATGTTTGTTTTAACATGGTCAAAACATCGGAGATGGATATTTGTGTCACTTGAAGAAGTTCCATGAATTGGAAATACCTTCTCGAAGCCTGTTTCCAAAGGAGTTTCTCCATCAGTTCCATAGGTTAGATTACAGATGCCCTTCCTCTTTAAATTTGCTGCTAGGTACTCGTAGTCCTCCATTTCCCTACTCGTGCTTGTCATGATGCCTGCCAAAGTAGTTGGGTGTTTATCGCGTGCATTTCTATGAACAAACATTGGATGTGGGAAAGTTAAAGTTGTCAAATAGAAAGGTCCACAGTTGTAAGTCATATCGATACCGCATTGAGATTTGGGACTGGTTCCTGAACAAAAACTTTTTAACCATTCAATATGCAAATCTTTCGCTGCGAATGTGTTTGGGGAGGTATCTTTTCCGTGGCGAAGACCAAATGAAACATCTTTTACAAAGTCAGAAGTTTGCAGTTGAGTAACTAATTTGGTAAAATCGGCTGCTTTTTGTGGTCCTGTACTCCGAGAACAAATGCGATTTTCTATTTTGCTGGCCTGGTTGTATACTTGTTTTCTGTTACGTGGGATGTCGGACACAGATTTGACATTAGAAACACCACCTGCATCTTGCTGTACTTTCGTGATTACGTGCTTTGCAGGATTCTCTTCGGCATACTGTTTTATCCTCGTAAGGACGCTTGGTTTTGTTCGAAAGAAAGCCTCTTTGTGATGTTTCACGTTTCCATGGGCCTTTCTAGAAAATAGCTTTTCTGCTTCCTCTGTTACTTTATACTGTATAACAGCATATCGTCCAAGCTCCCCTTTGCGGTGGTCATGTACCTTAGTTATAATACGGCAAAACTCATCTGAAGAAGCATGCCAGCTGTAATGACGCTTGACAGAAAAAATGTGGTTTCCTTCAGGATTTTTTCCTTTTTTACGTTTGCTGACTCTTTTGATACGAGATTCACTGGAAAAATCTACCCTGACAACTTCGGTGGGACAAGAGTGACGCGCATATACTCCGTTACCATCCGTCGTCAAATCTCCTTCATTAACGATGTTTAGATCGACAATAAAAATGGCCGACTCGGTAACTCCGTGTGCCACCTTGCGGCAGACTTTCTTAGTGTCAAAATTACCTGCGATGCAGATATCTATAACTTCTTTTGTTGAAAGACCCTTCTGAGAAACTTTAAAAACAGGTTGCCCATTGATTTTTAGGCCTAAAAAGACAAACGAAACACAGATAATAAGCAAAAACTCTTGATACTATTTGCAGCCATTTTCTCTATCATTATGGGGAAATATAGTATGCTTCGTACAAAAATATATTTCAAAATACCTTAAATGAACGCCTACCAATTATAAAGCATTTATACAAAACTCCTTCTTAAAGTGAAACACGCAAGGTGTTTCAAAACCGTCTGTTTCTTCTAAAATCTCAATTCTGATCGATTGAATCAACCACAAAGGCTCTGGGCAGTTGAGAGAAAACTAAACTTGTGGTTTCTAAAAACCTTTTTCCAACTTCTCAAAATTCATCATTTCAACTGTGGTCTCTTGCCCTTCCTTTTCAATTTTGTTTGTTTGTTTTGTTTCCTTTCTCTTTTCTAATCTTTCTTTACCTTCCTGAGCTTTCTCGAAGTCGTCTTCATTGCTGTAGGGATCGTAGTTATCATTGTCGGAGCCAACTTCGGGCTCATCTTCTTCAGACACGTTAAGGCTGCTCAAAGAAGATACGTGAGACCGCCGCCGTCTTTTTTTTTGGTGTAACGGCGATGCTATTTCGACTTCAGTTGACCTAATCGTTTCCATATAAAAGAAACAAATAAATTAATTCGGTGGGTCCTCTATCATTAGCTTGTAACAATTCTCTTCTTATGTGACGTGTAAATTCTATTCGGAAAAGCAAAAACTGAGTGTTCCTGTTTTCTTAAGATACTAATGGAGAATACAAAGGTTAATAACCGAAAAACAGAAGTCCCGCTTAGTTTTTTTTGGCACTTACGTGGACCTTTTCGAGGGTCGTTTGGAACATGAAGGGATTCCGCTATCGTCTTCCATTTCCTCTTCCAGCTCGCGGGCTGCACTTAGGTTAACTTTGGTCTTGGAGAATGCATTCGTTTTGGCTCTGCGTGTTTGAGACTCTATAAACTGCTGAAGTTTTTTGTAAATAGCGCCATCTGTGGAACCCGTAATATCCAGTTCATTCACGGGCTCATCTCTCCTCATGGACGCCAAACTGATGCTCACAGAACTTTTCACAGGTTCGTTTTCTACCAGGCCTTTGCCAATATGTATATAGCTTTCTGAGGTATGGACTACGTCGGAGCCATCACTACTGCTGAGCACAATCATTGGAACAGATAGCTCTGCCCTCCCTACACTTTCTTCGGCACCGCTGTTGCCAATCGGTGAGCAATCATCTGTGAATTTCACAGTATCAAGTAAGGCAACATTGCATTTATGCAGTTTAATTCTAATGTATTTCAAATTCTGACAAACCCCACAATAGACAGTCAGTAACTTCCTTAAAAAAGTACGTAATTTTACCGTAGTAGGGTAACTGGCGTTCGTTGAAATGTAAAACCAAATAAGCTTTCTGTTCAGACATGAATGAGTACAGTTGCATCAGGGAAATGTATTTAACTTAATGGTTTGTACAGGAAAGTGCTAATCTTAAACGACGAAAATCGACCACGGTTTTGTAAGTGACGCTTTAAGGTAAATACAAACCGTGCTTTCAGTCAAACTGTATTCACTACAATTCTCGCTCAGTATATGAATACCTGAAACTCGGCTTTAAGTTGGTGGTAATTAAGCAAGCTATTATTACATCTGTGCCTAAACGATAAGATTGCATACCATTTCTCTCTATTAATCCCAGCTCTTTACTAGTCGAAGATGGCGAAACACTGAAATGAAAGAAAAATTATTTTAAAAACGAAACCCCGCAATATCATCTGTTGGACAACCTGTTCAAAGTTAATTTCAAATATATAGATGGTAAATTTGCTTTCTCAGGTCCAGGGGATACCGTGTTCGAAAGTAAAGTTACTTGGACATCAAGCGATATTCATCTATTTCCTCTGCTACACTTTCGTCGGTGTAATAGCAGTAAAGGATAATATTGTAATAATCATAAGAAATAGGACTGGTACCTTTCATTTTCGCTCATTAGAGAGAGCGACTGCAACATATAATTTTTTACACCACTAGAAACCAGGCGCTGCCATATCCAGCGACAGACTCCTTCGCATGCCGTTTCCTCTTCTTTTACCTCTGAAAATACTTTGAGAAGGCCGGTGCCTTTACCACCAACTTCGGCGGGAACAGGATGGGTATCTACAATAAAGAAGCAGTTGCTTGCAAGGCCAATTATGAAGACTAATGGCTCACAGGTGTAGATGGCAACGCAAAAATCTTTTTTCGATAACATGGAAGATAAGGCATGGACAAGGTTAGTCTGCCCTTTTTGGGAGAATACGAAGTCGCTCTCCAAGATTTCTTCAGAAAAATCGTACTTGCCAACTTCAGCACCAACACTCCGTATCAGTTGGTACGCCGACAGAACATCGTAGAGTTCCTCACAATTCCTGTATGGATTTACCACTCGGGGGAACTCTGTGATGACATTTTCTGCCACTTCGCAAATATTTTGCCACAGCTTCTTACTACCCCCAATTGCTTCTTCTCGGAACTTACATATTTCATGAGCAATTTTTACACATAGAAAGGCACAGGCATTAGTTCCATCATTATCCGGAAATTCTTCAGGTACCTTGTCACCTCTGGATACAATCTGTGCAACCCTTCTGTCGTACTGTTCTAGGCATGAGGCTTGACTGACCTATGAGGAATAAAGTTTGACTTTCACACAAAGATGAATAATCTTTACTGTAATTATTTTTAACATTATAAGTTTATTTTAGCTTGTTTTATCTGATGTTTGAGGGCTTTTTTAGGAGACAAGGATGACAAGACTGTCACCACGCATTGGAAATATTCCACTTTCCCAACAAATACTTCTCCAAATTCCTTTTTGCCAGTAAGATAATGTGGTTTTTAATTTTTTTGTGTCTACAATTGTCGTTTAAAAAATGGTTTTTAAAATATCTTTGTGAAACGTATTTCCATGCCAAATCATCATGTGAGAGAAAAGAACAAGGTTGTTTGCAGAAAGTTAAAATGGTATATTTTGATAAACTGCAGTTTTGTAAAATTACTCTCTACACGGAACACTTCGCACTCTTCAGGAAATCTGCAAAGCTCGATTACTGGCTGGGTTACATTAATGACCCTTTCACGAACATTTTCCTCGTTCTTGACAAGATTAAAAAATATTACCCTTTAAAAAATACAAATGACTAACCTTCAAGGGGATATTAAGAGTAGACATGGTAGATCCCTGGCTGATCATGGAAACCACTTCTTCAACCTTTGGCCGTTTATCAGGGTCAAATTGAGCACACTAAAGCCAAATCTTGTTGACCGAATACCAGTCAGTAGCATGCTTGTGTTGATATTTGCATGGCTCTGTTGGCAATTTTCTCGTTATGAAGAAATGCTCCAGTGCTTGCAGAGGTGTTTTTCCCTCTCTTAGGGCTGCTTGTATCTCATCAAAGTAGGGATACTTGACACAAGGGTTCAGTAATACAAACAGGGTCATGCCTAAAGACCAAATGTCGGCTCTCTTAAGATCTTCTCCTGATGCAAGCGGTAAACGAATCGCTTCAATCAGCATTTCTGGGGCCATATATACCGGTGTTCCTCGATTAACTCAAGCAGTTTGGGACTGCAGGATGGAATTAGTTTGTATCTTAGTGGAGCAGCTTTCACCGAAATCAGTTAGCTTACATAGCAGTGGGCGCTGTTCCCAGCCTTCTCTCTGAGCACTTGTAGTCAGATCACAGTAGTGTTGATTGGTGACCAAGATGTTAGCCGGCTTTAAATCCCGATGGGCGACATCTTTGTCGTGCAGATATTTAAGACCCAATGCTACATCCTTGCAAATGGTGGAGATGACTTGAGGGGTGACGAAACCGTCGCAATCGGAGCCCTCAGGAACACCAAGAAATTCTGCAAGGGAGCTAACTTTTGACTCGATACCGAATGGTTGGAAATCGAAATACACATACTTGAGAATAAGGGCGAAGGGATTGTTGCAGATTCCCTTGAACTTCACAATGTTTGGATGTTTCAACTCTTGAATGATTCTTGCTTCCTTTACAAACGTTTTCTTATCCAATATGTCCTCGCCGAGCAATTTCTTAACGACCACTTTCTCCGCAGCGGCCGACTTCCCACCCGCATCAGGAACAGTCTGCCAGTTAGCAGTGAACACAGCACCATAAGCGCCCTTACCAATGATTTCCTTGTTTGTCAAACACTTGAAATCATGAACTGGAAGACCTGAACAGTCGATGGTCTTGGGCTTAAGAACAGGAAATTTAAAAGCCATAATCTTGCCTGAATTAATAGCACACAAAGCGAGCACAAAGCAAACTTCTTGCAGCACGTGGAACTTGCGCAAATGCGAAACACGATCTCTTGCTCGTAAGGAAGAGGTGTGCGACGGGGGTGTAATCAGAAGCGCGTACGCGTAACTTTTCCATGTATATTATTTTTATTAAAAATTTTGAAGCAAAGGAACTGTATTACTTGCGATTATAAAACTGCTGGACGACTATTTCGGCATGGATATGCTTCTGTTCTCTATATGAGACGGAGAGTCTAAACATGTTTAGACGCCACTGGAAAACTGTCATGTTGGTGCAACATGCCAAGATGTTCGGTGATATACTAATTTGTAATGTTTAAATGTATTTTTGTGACATGAAAGAGGTCACGTTGTCACCGCAGGGGTGAAATAGTCCATTTCGCAAAATAGTAACTCTCCTAAAATTACTATTTTGCGAAATATATTTTAATACGGTTTAAGAAATGAGAGAAGGCCAAAATGTTCGGTGATATACTAATTTGTAATGTTTAGATGTATTTTCGTGACGTGAAAGAGGTCACGTTGTCACCGCAGGGTGAAAATTGTCCATTTCGCAAAATAGTAACTCTCCTAAAATTACTATTTTGCAAAATACATTTTATAATACGGTTTAAGAAATAAGAGGAGGCCAAAATCTTCGGTGATATACTTATTTGTAATGTTTAAATGTATTTTTGTGACATGAAAGAGGTCACGTTGTCACCGCAGGGTGAAAATTGTCCATTTTGCAAAATAGTAACTCTCCTAAAATTACTATTTTGCGAAATACATTTTAATACGGTTTAAGAAATAAGAGGAGGCCAAAATGTTCGGTGATATACTAATTTGTAATGTTTAAATGTATTTTTGTGACATGAAAGAGGTCACGTTGTCATCGCAGGGGTGAAAATGGTCCATTTCGCAAAATAGTAACTCTCCTAAAATTACTATTTTGCGAAATATATTTTAATACGGTTTAAGAAATAAGAGGAGGCCAAAATCTTCGGTTATATACTAATTTGTAATGTTTAAATGTATTTTCGCGACATGAAAGAGGTAACGTTGTCACCGCAGAGTGAAAATAGTCCATTTCGCAAAATAGTAACTCTCCTAAAATTACTATTTTGCGAAATAAATAAAAATCCTTCTTATTAATGAACGATTACTCCAAAATCCTTGTGAAAGTTATCTTTACCTTATTTGAAAATATATCTGCATTATTCCTTTTGTTTTATTTCATCTGACCCGATTTCGTTTCGTTTCGTTTCGTTTCGTTTTGTTTCGTTTCGTTTCGCAAAATAGTATAAGCCGTTTTGTAGTCGTTCTGTTCTACGCTTTTCGATATGGTTACGAGTTGTTGTGTCCCTGAATGCAATCAGAAAGGAAAGAAGACGCCCACAGGAGAGAAAGTTTCTTTCTTTGAATTCCCATGCACTCCTACGAGGAGAAAACAACTGCCTCTAACCGAAATACTGAGCCAAACGATACTTGTTCAGAGTTAAATGCGCCAAAAAAGATCGAGGAACTGGAAGAGGAGGTGTTAAAACTTCGACAGGAAAACACTGAGCTAAAAAAGAAATTGGACGAGGTAGAGAAACAGAACGAGGCTATCTCGGCCCGACTATTTTCTCTGGAACGCTTTACATCAGACGCTGACATCAACTTTTATACTGGTCTTCCAAATTATGCTACTTTCCTCGCCTTATTTAACTTTTTGAACCCGGGTGAAAATGGAGAAAACATTCGTCCAAGAAGCACCTTAAAAGATGTGCCAGAGGATTTTTATGATGTGGACTCTGATGATGAAGAAAACATTTCACCTGCAAAGAAAGGACGCCCACGAAAACTCAAACCAGTTGAAGAATTTTTTATTGTCTTATGCTGCCTGAGAAGAGGCTTTTCAGAGCGCCATTTAGCTCACTTGTATGGTGTTGCCCAGTCCACCATAAGCAGGCTTTTTGTGCCATGGATTAATTTCATGTATCTGAAATTTGGCTAGGTTTGCATCTGGCCTCCTAAGTCAGTTGTTCAGGCAACTATGCCTGCAGATTTCAAAGAAAAATTTCTCTCAACGCGAGTCATTATTGACTGCACATAGGTCTTTTGTGAAATGCCAAGCAGTTTGCTTTTGAACTCTGAACTTTTCAGCTCGTACAAAAACCATGTGACATTGAAAGGACTTGTCGGTATTGCACCAAGTGGAGCTATTACATTTTGCAGTCAACTTTATACCGGCAGCATCTCTGACCGCGAAATTGTTTTACGGAGTGGATTTTTGTCCCAATCCTTTGAAGATGGTGACTCTGTTATGGCAGACAAGGGATTTCAGATACAAGACATCCTGCCCCTTGGTGTGGATCTGAATATCCCACCCTTTTTAGGCAGTGATGCTCAAATGTCTGCCGAAGATGTTGTTAGGACACAGCAGATTGCAAGTCTTCGGATACACGTCGAAAGGGCCATCAACAAGATAAAGAACTTCCGAATTTGGAATGGAGTTGTTCCTCTGAGTTTATTTAGTGTCGTTAACCAAATGTGGACTGTTTGTGCTTTCCTGTGCAACGCTCAGGATCCACTCATATCTAATATCACATGATCTGCTTATGTTTATTGTTTTACTAAGCCAATGTTGTTGTTTTCATTTATCTTTAGTTAAAATATTTTTCAAACCAGTTTTGTTTTTGTCACTTTTTGTGTTTAAAACATGATATTTAGAAACATACAAAATCATAAATCAAACTGGTTTGAAAAATGCAAAACCAAAAATAAATATGAACCACAACAGTAAAATTGACTTGACGGCAGGGCTAGTTATAACACTTAAATGTCCTGCTAACCTAAAAGTTTAGCATTTGCACAATGTCTGAACAATAACAAAACACTATAGACCCATGATGTTACATGAAACACATAAATATAAACCTAAGGTGGGAATGGGGGGGTGCTCCATTAGGGCTTATGGTGGACATGCAGCCAGCCTGTGTATGGCTTTTAGGGATTGTTTTGGGTTAAATTTCTTAAGCAGGGAACCAAAATCAGCATTCTGTCTGAAAGTCTGCAGGGTGGGAAAGTTTCTCTTCTTAAACATGGTCAGATTTCGAGTGTCTGAGCCACACCTCTCAACCCAATGATACATGGAGTACCCCCCCCCCAGAATCCAGAGCCTCATGAACCTAATGATTGTATAACAGTAGTTAATTGTTTTGATGTTTAAATGTCCCAAATAGGGGCTCACCATGTAGTAAACATGCATATTATAATAACAGTGACTTTGCCTTATGCTCTTGGTTCTCTAGCTGCTATAGCTAGGAAGTGTTTAAAATAATGCAGTTTCAATGTGTCCTTTAAATTGTTCCAAAATTGCACGTCAAATGGAATTCGCTCGATGCTCATTCCCTTACTGGTTTAGACGATGAAATCGCACCACTTTGCCCCGGTCACACCCATCAGCCCTTGCACTTGGACATAGTATTTATGGGTGCTTTTAAGTTTAGGCTTTCCATCGACTTCTTCCATGAAAAAGCTGCTATCAGAGCATGCATCCAGTGGGGTGACTAAGTACTTGGTTTCTGGGCACTTGACCTCAGAAAGACCAAATTGATCAGAGCATCCAGGATCAATAACCTTGCCATCTGGTGATGCACCCAAGTATGGGGCATCCATACTTATTACAAGTCCTGACTTAAAAACCTTCACTGACTTGTTAATAGAGGACATATATGTTTGGTATTGTTCTAAGGCAATTGGCTCATATTTAAGTCCATGATTAGTATATCTTGATGAAAAAGGCTTTGGATTTATAAGATTTTGTACTAAAGATTCATGGTTTCTTTTTCTGTCCCGTATAAGACCAAAATTGGAGGCAGTAAATCGGAATTTCCTTTCCAACTTCCATTCAGGGCACTCTGATTGGCTGCGTGTTTTAATTTCAATGCCATTCAGTTTATCTTCATCAACTTGCAGATCCTTTAACAGTGATTTTTCTGCTTCTGAAAGATCAGCAGGTATCTCAAACTGTTCATTAGACTGACTTGATAGGGGAAATCTTGGATATGTCACAATATGCTCACCATGGTTGGCAGGGTTTGCCCTTGGGATAGACGTGATGTCACAAAACACTTTGAAATTATCTTCGGTCACTGCAAGTTGAT